>NC_142315.1:28320000-28625000 GCF_054855325.1 Carica papaya | reverse complement strand
CAAAAAAGGGAAAGATGAAAGCATGAAAGCAAGCCTCTCTCCAACCAAATCTATCCATGGACATAATCAATAAGATAGAATCTAGCATAGGAGTGCTGAGTATATTGGTGCCTGACCCACCAAAGAAAAACTTAACTTGACTCACCAACGAATAACTCAACTTTCACCAAATTTTCACAATGCCAAACATGCATGAAAACCATGAATCAAGTGTTATTAGAGCTCTAGATGAGAACCATGGAAAACTGAACAATAGAAAACAAACAAACAAACAAGCACAAGTTCAAGTATGGTTGTGATCATTATCCATGAGTGCCCTTAGAAGGTCTTTGCCTTAGATTAAAATATAGCGACAGAAATTAAAAGAGCTTCTAACAACTCTTGAGAGGTCTTAGATACATAGTACAAAGTATATATGACAAATGGTATTTGCCATGTAGGGTGACTTGGGGACCACCTCAATTCAAGATCATCATTGGCAACCTATTATACACTATCATTTGGTCCTGTGATTGGCAAGGAATGACAAGATCTTCAACAATAAAGATGTAATTGCAAGTTACATCCGTGAATTCGCTCAGGAGAGGCTAGTTCAGTGGATCAAGGCTCTATAGGAGGATTTTGCAAGGTATTCCATTAATCTAATGTTTTTTTACCTCTTAAGGAATTGTGTGGAGAAAACATTGATAGGCCATCTATTTGGGTTCCAAGTGAACTCAGGTGAGTTGAAGTTCAGTTGTTTTTTTTATGTAAATAAGTAGTTATATGTTAGACCACCAAAAAGATACACAAGAACACGACCTGGGACATTGAGACTAAGTTAAAGAGAAAGATAAACACAGGAGCTGAGGTGTGAGAAAACAAACACCAGCTAAGCATAAACGATAGATAGTTACAATAGAGTGACATTTGATGTTCTCCAATCAACTTAGCATATAATGAAAGATCTACGAGGTAGATCTCCCTCCACCTCCAAATTAGTGCATAACATCTATACCCCATAGAGGTGATTAGAAAGATGGCTGCTATGAGCTCCTGAGAGATAGAACAGCATCTGAAAGAACTATGCCAATAGTCAAGGTGTCTCTGGGTATCACACTGGTGGCATGAACACAAACCACCACCCTTGAAGAAAGTCTTGTGGTTGATGAGTACGTTGTAGCCTGCAAGGATTGGAAGTGCTCTAAGGGATGCAATCACAAGCTTAGATGCATGTTCTTTAAGAGTTGGATATTAAAAGAATCAAATGAAGCAGAGCTCTTGGCTATCAAGGAGGCAATCAGCATTGCAGCTTCTTGTGATCCAGTGTGTGAGAAGGTGTTCTCGATGGAGAATGATTCCATGGTTACTGTCAATTGGGTCTAGAATGATATCCCTTGGAGATGCAACAGTCTCAAATTTCATAGCAACCAATGTAGTTGTTCAATCAGTTCACCTTGGGCATGGAATAGAGAAAGAAATTCTATAGTGAATGCCTATCAAGAATAGGCGTCAACAGAGATGTTGATTTGTTGACGTTGATTTGATTGTTATTGAGGCATCGAGTGTGGGGATATCATGTGGTACAACTTGCAGGTTAAGTCATTATATCACGTGTAATGAAAATGGTTTATGATGATCTCCTCCTAGTACTTTGTTGCTCATTGTTTTGTTTGCTTTGATTTGCAGCTCATGCGGGTCTTCCTCATCTGGTAGGCATTATTGAGCTACTTTGCTTGTCTCTTCTTTTCTATTTTGAATATTTGACTTTCAATTCTAACAATTACTTCCAAGGATAGGCTAGTGTACTCCTGCTGGAACAGCTGGTTTGATCTATGGCAATGGTTTTTGGGTGTCTTTGGTGGTGGGCTTGTTGTTCGATGGTTTTAATTCCTTCTGGTGTGGTAGATAGGCCCATGGCCTGGTATGTGTTCATGATCATTTTGGGTTGTGGTTCCCTCGGGGTTTCTAGTCCAAAGTGTGGCTCCCTCTAGAATTGTTGCTTTTGAAGTAATGTCGGCTGTTTTTGAAGTGATGAAAAGTCATTCCTATTTCTTTGCACATTTGGTACTTCTACTACAGATGTTCATTAAGAATCTAGTCCTGGAACTCATTTTTATGCTTACTCTTGTGATCGATTCTCGTTAGTCCTAGCTGGCTTGTGGGGATGCTGAAGCCTTTTTCATACAGACCAAGTTCAATGTTTTGCACTTTTTTTCTTTTTTTTTAGCAATTATTTTCTGCTGCTGCTTTCCTATGATGTATTTAGTTTGCTATCCTGTCTCAGAAGGAAGAATCTGCTTCCATAATCTTTATACATCACACACACTTTTCTGTTGACTTTGTTTTCAGACCCTTCTTATGGATAGCCTTTGTTGAGTTTAATAGCTATGCATGCCACCACCATTCACAATCGTGTTTGGTGCTCTCATGACAATCATTCGGAGTCATGATTGTGTTCAAGTGCCTGCTTCAGCCGCTTGCCTACCTGTTGGGACCTGGTCATGGGGGCGCCAAGTGAAGCCCTCTTGACAAGCACATAATTAGGGGGTTGACTCTTATGAATATATTTTTTGTCTTTGGCCTGCTGTTGTAATTCCATAGTATCCTAACTTCTAATGTATTGCATCTCTATTTCTATTCAATAGAATCCTTTGGAGAAGTGTTTTGCTTTCCATTAAACTAAAATAATATATTGATCTCTCTAATAGAGTAAATTTATCGTTTCATAGCCATTTCGCCTCAAATTATTGTATAAGAAACAAAAATTGAATTGAAGATACAATTATGATTAAAAATAAACTTTTATCTTTACCTATGGATCTTTTCTCATACTTATTCAATTGAAAATAAGGATCCAATTCAAAAATTATGTTTTGTAATTTCATGATCCAATTTATTTTTGATACTGAGATTCCTTTGGTGGTGTTGTATATTCACCTAGCCAAAAAAAAAATCAAATTTTATTTTGAAGAGCTTATAAGCTTGCTAAAACAAACTAGTACTGACCAAATAAATGTTAATAATGCCCTCAAATAGTTTTAAAAATTCAAAATCTCAAATCCCAAACACTTAAAAATAAAGCTATCTTTTTATTTCAATTTTTACACTACTATGCTTTTACCAACCATATAAACACCCTAATAAAATTTATAAGCACTTGTTCTTCAAACAAGTTAACAATGTATCTTTAATGGAAAAGTTTGACAACTTATCTGTTATAAAAGCACTTACGGCTCTATTCATATTAAGCTCCTGCAACCTAAGCCAAGTAAACACCCTCTAATCCCTTTATATTGGGGTTTATAAAACTGAAACAGTTCACTATTTTTTAATTCTAACCTACTGCCATGATCCATGCTCTACATTGATGAGAACCCACTTTGATGATTTTGAAACGGAAAATGCACATCAAGATCAAAGTCTAGACTCTTCAAGAAATTAAGGTGGATCACAACTCACTATATATGTGACAGAAGATTATGGTATTCGACATATTAAGTAGAAATTAGACCCCAAAATTTAACATTAGATGTCATATCTATCTAAGTCAACTACAGGACCATTCAACACTAATAATGGAAACCTTGATTTTCTCTACTCAATTTTTCTAGTGAATGATGATCTCCCAAATGACCACACCATTACATGCTTGAAGCCATGATCCACCAAAATTATAGCCAATGAGCACAAGTCACCAAATACACCAAAAAAAAGAAAAAAGAATCTACAACCATTCATTGGCCGGCTAAAGGGCTAAAGCAACTAGATCTTGAGCACAAAGCTAATATTTCCCTTTGCTAAAAACTTGGTTTCTCATTACTCAAAACTATACACCTCTAGCCACCATCAAAAGGACTTTCCAACAAGAAAAAGCAAACAGTAAATTTTTATGTTGTTCTCCTGTGGAAAAAGACTTGACCCAGATGAAGATTTGGGCCCGCTAGGTTTAAGTCCTAGATTTTTTTATCAAATTTTAGCTAAATCAATTTCTTAAAACCTTATGGAATGATGTGAGAGAATAGAATAAATTAGACTTTCATACAATATCTTAATTGCTGCATTTTATGTAATGATCAATAAATTTCATTTAATTTTATATCTAGACAATGATTGGAATCGACAAACAACCAATACCAACATTAATATATATATTAGTGTTGAATAATAATCTAAATGGGGCGTAGCCAAGCGGTAAGGTTACAAGTTTTGGTCCAGCTATTTGGTAAGGCAACTTTCTGTTTCATCTAAGAGTAGAGAGAATGTGATTCTTGTTTCTAATTTTTAATCATTCAGAGGGAAGAATCATTTCTTTTTCATCACTTGAATCTATTTAACTTCTACTTGTAATCCAGGCAAGATGGAGACATTAGATTACAAAGTTGTAATTATTTAAAACTCACGCTAGGCATTGTTTTTAAGAGCATATATTGATCGGTAGAATGAATGGCCCAACATCTAACGCCTAGATAATGAAGTAAATAACACATACAGCTAACCTAATAACCACATAAAATCAGAAGAAGCTGCGCTAAAAACAAGAAAATACCTGAGTGATCATTAATATGCAGCAGATAAAAGCGGCTTGTTGCCCCCCAAGACCAAACAATAAGTGCTGCTGAAAACGAAATAGAATCCAAAAATTGAAGAAACACGACTTGGAAAGAAAGAAATTTAGATCTTCAAACATGGAAACAAAATAACGATCCGAGCAAAATCAGAAAATTAATACTAACCTCCATATGGAAATTTCTCAAAGTTCATTGATCATGGGTGCGAAAAATCAAAATAGCGCCGGTATATTATAAGAAGAAGAAACAAACAAGATATTCCCATTTCTGGCTCCCAGGCGTACTGACCCGAAGATTTGATCCAGGCGGGTAGTACTCCTGATCTCCCTCTATCTGGGTTTCTTCCTTCATATTCCCGCTTGCCATGATCACCAAACCCAGATATGTAAACTAGGAAAACATAAAATCAATAGGTTAAAGAAAGGAAAACATGGAGATGCACGAGTTTGGGAAAGAATAAAATCGTATGAGGAAAAAAAAAGGATATTACCTGAAATTAATTCATTAATTAATTACCTTCTGTAGAAGCCGATTCAAAGAGGTCCCAATATCACAGCCGGGTAACATGGTGTTATCTGAGAATAAAATAGGGAGAAAGGGCAAGGAAATGGAGGAAGAAGAAGAAGAAGAAGAAGAAGAAGAAGAAGAAGAAGAAAAGGGTTTTGGAGTTCTTGAAGAAGGTAACCGAAAAACAACGATCCAGAAGGTAGGTTGACAAATTTGACATACAAACCCCGAAAAACACAGAGTTTTCCGTTAGAATTTGAACAGTAAGAAGTAGTACCTTCAAGAACCCCGATACTTTGGTCGTCGTCTTCAAGAAAGAGGACCATCAAAAGACACGCTCTTAAGGCTCCATCACAGGAATAATTAATTACTATAAAAATAATATTTCTGTACTAACTATTTACTATTTTAAATACAAAACCAAATTAATTTTTTTAAATATCTCTTATATCAAAACAAGACATTCCTGATACTTTCTTCTTTCACGAAACTTACCCAGTAGAAAGAGAAATCAGGATTGAAGATAAGAACAAGCGTACTGCGTGATGATGAGCGTGATGATGTGGCCCTCCTTTGCTTTATCCTGTATAAAGAAAAGTATATACACATATATAATAACTTTTTATATACGATTCGTGAATCTGGGTACCATGGACACTTGTAGGAAGAACATATAATGGGGGAGACAGGTGTCAACGAGATCGGAAACGGATTAATTTAGTAGGAATTTTCTGGGGAGGAAAACACAATTGGGAAACTGAAAGTAGCTGACAGAAAGAGAAGTGAGCACGCACCCGCAAAGGTATGCCTTCATACAATTGCCTGCGTGTGCTCACTCTCTTCTGTCAGTCTCTCTTTGTGTTTCGTTACTGTCTCCATCCTCCTCTTTCTTTTTCTCTTTCGCTCAATATTTATACATATATATATGACCACCCATATAAGCAAATAATCCTATATACAAGTAACCATATAGTACTATAGCAGATCCCTTGCGCCATTTATACATAAATGGAGAAACCAGCTAGCTGGGGACCTTAAAAAACTAGCTAGCTTCTCTTTGGGTCAGATCTGATCCCTCCCATTTTTGGTAAAAATCCCAGGTACATCTCTACTATTTAGGTTTTATTTTTCAACCAGTCAATCCCATCACCACATTAAATCCTCTCTACAAATCCCGCCGTTTCCTTCCTTTCTTCAAATCTGTAAATACCTGCTTGCTCTTTCACCCAGAAATGAAGGAGAAAAAAAGAAACCCCCTCAACCCCTCTCTCTCTATCTCTCCTCTCGCGATCTCTGCTAACTTCATCTCCTATCAGCCACCCTTCAAGGTGTCTGTCCACCCATATCTCATTTCCCGCATACCCATATCCCCCTATATACTGTATGTGCATTTATATATGCACACACATATATATACACACACAAAGATAGATACAGGTAGATGAAAAGATGGAGCGATGGAGGTAGAAAATAGAAAGGGTCAAAGTGGAAGAGAAAGATGGAAGAGATGAGAGAGAGAGAGAGAGAGAGAGGATTTGTGTTTTCTTATTTTATAATTTATATAATTCCGTTGGTAGGTAGAGAGAGAAAGAGAGAGGGAGGGAGGGAGAGAGATAACTCTGTACGTACGTGTTCATTCAGAGAGCTGTCGTGTCGAAAGATGATTAGCCGATAAGAGGTAAGTGGGACCCACTTGGAAGATTAACATCAGTGGAAAAAGGGGATGTTTACGGTTCATGATTTGACGGGTAAAAAGGAGTCGTTGTGAGCCGTGTGATTGTGATCAGAAGGTTGCTATCTGGGGCCCATTGTATCTGTGATGTGGGTTTTATCTTGGAATTTGTGCTAATGCACTGATAGGATACAAGTGCATCGTGTAAGAGAGACACGATTAAGACTAATCACCTTGATTTGTTAAATGTTTTCACTTGAAAAAAGTTAGGTTTTCTTCTTAAATATATTTTTAAAAAAGATTAACGAATTTATTTTAGTGTATGATTGGATTAAATTAACTTTAATAATGCAAGTTATTTAAATTTACATATTTTTCTTTATTTTAAGAGGTCAGGTCTCTGTTTAAAACAATTAAAATTTTCTTAATAAAATTAAGGTAATATATTAATGATATAAAGGCAGTGACAATAATAAGAATGGCATTGGTAACACTAAGAGTAACTATATTTATAATAGCAATAATATGTGTGTATACATATATTTATATATTATGTATATTTTTATATTATTTTATACAATTCAATCCACTTTGATTCCAATAATAATAACAATAATAATAATAATAGTGATAATGATGATATATATAGATGCGGTAATAATAATAAATACAGTAGTTGCAATAATGATAATGAATAGATAGATTGCGGGAGAGATGATGGTCAATGGCAACAAGGAATGAGGACATGACAATAGGTGTGGTGGTGGTTACACCGAGAAGATACGGATGTAAATAAAATTATGATATAATAAACGGGAATCAATCCGTCATGATTCGTGGTGATTATTTTGATTAAAAAAATAAATAAATTGAGTTAAGGTAGTTCTTAATAATTATGTTCAGTTAGTCAAGTTTATAATTTTAAAAAATATTTTTTAAAATTTGATTTAATTATTTATATATTACTCACAATATATAAATGTTAAACTCGTTAATACACAATAAGCAACACTTATTTATTTATTTATTTATTTATTTGATAGTTTCGTAGAAGCATAAAATATTATTTATGTTTCTATTTATAATCACCAACATCGCCATGTGCGAAATAAAAAGTTAGGTTTAGTAATAATGTTACTTTTCTAGAGTGAAATTTTTTTTATTAAGATATGATTAATATTTCTAAGTGAAGATTATAATATGGATAAAGACATGATTGGCATCAAAAGATAGAGATGTATGCAATATGAACAATGTAAAAATAAACAATTTTGATGTTTCAAACTAATATATGCTAAAATTATTTTTAAAAAAGTTTGCACTATTTTTGTCGGATTTTTTTATTAAAAAACTTTATATATTTTTTTAAAAAAATCGATTAAAATCACAATTAGTCTAAACTTGTAATATAAACACCTTTTTCGTTATTTTTTTTTTGTCTTTTTTTTTTCTTAACAGGCAAACATTTTTTTCTCATTTCTTTTGTTTCTTCTCGATTCAACACTTTTTTTTTCTTTATTTATTCATATCAAATTTATTGTTTTGTTGATTTTGATCCAATTGTTAAGCATATATGTATATATATATATATATATTAAGAGAGAAAATAATAATTTATTGTAACGATCCAACTTAGGAGAATTTAATCGTTACATAATATTTATTTCATTATGAAACATAATAATCTTGCTAGATTTAGTTTAATTTAGTAACTGTAACCTTCACAACATACTATTAAGTTAACATTTAAATTTAATTTAATCAAAAATTATAAATTGGCAACTGTGAAGTCATATTATACACAAAGTGATAACTTTTATATTTTTAATAAAAATTGAACTCGTAATATTCAAATAAAATAAAATTTGATTTGAAAATATCATTAGAATTTAAATTTGTCCTATTGACCTATATGATTTAAAAAATAAAAGAATAAAATATATTTTTCTCTTATATCTTCATATATATTATCTTTGAGCTAAAAAAGATGCAATTTAATATTTATAAATTTTAATATTATCAATAATGCAAATAATTTGTTGATCATATAAAAACAATAAATAATATATGTTTATATAAAGATGGAGTGTTCTCAGCTACTTGAAGAAAAAGAAAAGGAGATTTATTGCATGGAAACAAAACAAAAAAAGTAAAAGGGGGTATCGTCTTTCACATAAATAAAGATATGAAATAGATCAATAACAGTTATAATAAAATAATTAAAATAATTATATTTTATTTTAAATCTATAAATTTAAATATTACTTATGACATAGAATTTGTCACTGTATGCGTGTATTATAAATTATCAATAATTAATTTATAATGTTTGATTCAAATAAATTAATAATTTAACATACTAACGCACTTATTAATGGGTTAAAATTTCGAGATGACTTCATTAAAAATGTTATTTTACGAGAAAAAGAATGTTAGTTTTTAGTTAAAAATGTTATTTTTTATTGTCATAAAATTGAGTAATCATTGTTAAGAGATCCAATTTTACTAACATTTGAATTGAGGGAAATAAAGAAAAAGGCAAAAAATGATTATGTCTATCATCTTTTTGTTTGGCTATTTATTTAAAAAGTAAAAGAAAAAAAATTTATTAATAAATTAAGAGTTTCCACACCATAATAACATGTGCACCAAAAAACTAAGATAGAAAAGTTGTCTTTAAAATGTTCAAGAATGATTTGATTTTGTCGTAAGCAAATTGGAAAAGATAAGTTTATGAACTATTTTTTTAATGGGTTCGAGTGGATTAAAATGTAAGCTCAGATAATCAGTCGGATTCAGTAATATGATATCATAATATTAAAGTAAAGTATAATATCAAATTATTCGAAACTATTAAATTACCAATTGATCGGTCAAATGTTCACTATCTCTTTTATTTTTATATTAATTTTTATTTTATATTTAAATCGATGAAAAAATTCCGTTTAAACTTTTTATTTTTAAAAAAATGATAGTTTTTCTTGATTAAAGCATAGTGACAAGCCAAAACCCTAAATTACATATATCATAAAATAACATATAACTATATATTTGTATACTCATTTATCTTTTTTTTTCACAATTTTTTTATATGTGAGATAAAATTATTTTTCTTTTTATAAATTGATTTATTTTTTTAATTCCCAAAATTTATAATTAATTTTTATTTTAATTGATAAACCCAAAATTTTATTTTGTTTATCTTTTGATTTTGTGTATAAAACAAATAAAATTTTAAGTATCAAATCAAATCAAATAGGTACAAAATAATAGGAATTTTAATTTGATTAGGGCATGAGTGGGACACTATGTTTTTTTGTATTACACCTGATTGAATATGTGATATGATTATAATCACTCAATTTTATTATAATCTATCCAATCAAATCCTTATTTATATTGTACTTATATAATCATTAAATGATTAACAGATAGTGTTATATACACCCTTCTTGATTCACATTATTTTTTTTACACTCCTTTTATTTTTCTCCTTATATATTTTATAAGGAGATAATAAGAATAGTAAAATTTAATAAACTAATATGATAAAAATCTTCTACCATCCAAAATATGGTTTTGATTATTTATGGATATTATTAAAATATTTTATTATAAAATACTTAAATATTTACTATTTTTAGATACTATTAGATTAATTTAACTTAATATATATATATATGTACTCTTAAAATAAGTCGAGTTCAAAATAAATTATATCATTCTAATCAATCATTCGCCTTAATTAATTTATAATTTATTATCATATGTTTAAATTTCATTTTATATAAGCAAGGTTGTATGTTCTTGTAGTTTTAATAAATTATGTACATGAAAAATAAAAATTAAATAAATTATAATTAAGATTTTTTTTTTAATTTTAGACCAAATTAGAATTAACTAATTATTAAAATATGTATATATAATTTTTTAACATTTGCAAGAAATATTTCATTTGAAATTACACTATCATTGTTTTTTTTTTGTTTGTTTGAATTTATTATATTCTCATTTTATTTTTATATTTTAATTATTTAATAAATATAATTTAACCATTATTTACATATTTGATATATAATTAAATGGGTTTCACTAGTATATTCAATTCCCTTTTATTAAAATCATTTTTGTTATTGCACCTTCTCCTCCTCCAATGGGTCACTACTTCAAGAAGAAACAAAACCCCATTTTTAGTGGCTCCTATGGTCTCTCCATTAGTGTCTTAGTGGGCCACAACTACAAGACCCCATATATATATATATATATGTATACCCAGGCATGTACATATATGTGTCTTTCTTGTACCTAAATTATAATTTTTGGAGGTTGAAAATGTTTGGATTTGGAATAATTCCACTACTTTTTTGGTATTTTTAACTAATTTTCAGATTATTTTACTTAAAGTATGTGATAATTTATTATTAGAAGTACTTTTCCACTTTTAATAAATTATAAGTTGAAAATTTAAACTATTACTTACCACAAGAGACATATTTTGTTACGGACCACACTCCGTTTTATAGGGTAATGACTGAAACATATTTTCTTAAATTATATATGTAAAGACCCAAAATTTAATGAATATAGAAATATTGAATCAACAAAATAGTAGCAGAAGCAATTAAAAGTTTAGGGTTTACATTTCTTACACAATAAATCGATGTGCCCAATAAGACTACATGAATATCTATTTTATTGAAAATTTCAGTAACAAAATAAAAAAATAAAAGAAAACACAACTAAAGATTCTATATAGTTAATCTCTGCTGGGGAACTCTGATGGGATACAAGAAGCAGCTTTTATTCACAATCTTCTTACTGTTCAAGATTTGGATCTTGATTTTTCTGATCTGAAATGGTTAAATAAAGAGGATGAATTATACTAATCTAGTAAGAATATTACACTTAACACCGATACGAAAAAGTAAAGGTTGATAAAAATCGTCAAACAACCCAATTGAACCACTAGCTCTTTTTAAATACATTTGTTTAACTTAAAAAACCGTTATTTCATACTTACCTTTATGAATTTTCAAAACCGACCTATCATGATAATAACTTGAATAACATTTTATTACACATTTAAATGAATAATAACAATAAACTTACCTTCTTACCTGCTTACCAATACCTCTAGGGGTTCATAAGGATACCCTCTACGCGTGAAACCAATACCTAACTTATCAATTAAACGGTCATCCCATACCTCGTCTGATAATGAGTGCCAAACATACTACCACATCGATACCTCGTTCAGCATAAGAGTGATCTATACCTCCTAACCCCTTTTGGTATGGGACTTCTCAGCCCTATTCGACTAAGGTAATATTAACAGTAGAGTTTTTTCTATGCACCGGATCCGTAGACCCTTTCTTAGGGTACCCGATGAGTCCTTTTTACATGCATGTTCACATCATTCATCAGTCACCAATTATAAACTATAATCTCATTTCATGATTACCGGAGAAATAGAACGACAATTTAATAGACTTTATAATTCGATATTGAATATTTATAGAGAGCATAATCAAAATAGTTATTTGAGAACTAATCAACTAATAGAGATAAACAATTAAGTAAATTAAAAAACGAGAATGCAATTAAACCTATGAATTAAAATGCATGCGATAAGAGAACAATAACAATCTAGTAATAATTGAACAGTATGGATAAAATAAGCAATTTTCTATTAACCAGTTACCAGCTCCACTGGTAACCTGTAATTAATTTTAGCGTTTTCTAATTTTTGCAAAACACACCACTATTAACAATTAGACTTTAATTTACCATAACGGGGAGAAATGATGAGAGATTCTTACCCCAGATCGGCGTTTGAAACACTGTTCTTTTCACTGTGTCTCCTAGCAGTTCCCGAGTTTTTCAGATTTTTCCTGTGAAAATAAAAAACAAGCATCATGTATCCTAGGATACTCCAAAAAGGCCAAAATAAATACATTTAAACTTTTTCAATCGGTTTAGGGTTCCAGCACGGCAACGCCACCATGCTCCGGCACCGGCTCCGCCTCCCACTGTGGTGTTTCCTCTCAGCCTGGCCATTTTTAATTGGTTTTGGCTGATTTTAGAAGAAAACCTGCGAAAAAAGGGTTAGGGAGCCTCTATCGGCCAGAAAAGGAGAAACCACTCATAGTTTCTGGCTCACCCATTGGCCTATTAGCTTCGGTATGGGTGTGGGGAGGTTCGAAATTCAATTCCGAACGGAAGGAGAAAAATTTTACCTTCTCGACGTCGACAGTGGCTCCAATGCAGCGGCAACGGTGGCCGATCTCCTTCTCCGGCGACTGCTTCACTTTTCAATCGCCCATCTTCTTCATCTCCGATGACATCTCTAGCGACTAGGATTAGTGGTCCGTATGACGAGGAGTTTAAATACTCTTTTTCATTAAATCTAAGTCGTCCGTTTGAGAAGACGTGGCCTATCCTCAGCCTTAGATCGCTCTTATTTGGGGAATTAATCTGGATCGCACGATCTAATCAAATCCAATCATTTAATTGCACCTGAAAAGGAAACGAATCTGGGTCGTCCGTGCGTGCGGGATGCTATCTAGGCCGTTGGATCTGCTGACACGCAGATCACCCGCATGGGTGCTTGTCCACGTGTCTGCCACGCAACGCACAGAGACTGGCTGCACTGCTGACGTGGCAGTCCACATGACCAAACTTTTCAAATTTTTATTTTTACCCTAGTTTTTCAGATTTTCTTTCAAATAGGTTCTCACTTATTTCTACTTTGGCCTTAATTTTTGAAAATATTTTTAAATGCATCTAAAATCAAATTTTCATCAAAAATTTATAAAAAATTAAAATTAAAATTATTTTAATTTATTTTTCTTATTAATATTACATTTTTTCTGGATAAATTTCAGACTCGGGTGTTACAATATAGATTCAAGTTAAGTAAAATAACTTAAATTTATTAATAATAAAATAGTCGCAGAAGCGTTATATCCCTTAAAACATAAACATATGTATGAACCTCTAAATTTTCTTACATACATTATTAAACAAAAGTATGAAACAGTAACCTTAATATCATAATCTAGACTTTAGAAATTTCTTCTGTATCACCCCTCACTCTGCAGCGATATCTTTAGTATCTTGAGGGTAACAAGAGAATAAGATAAAATATCGCAATAAGCAATATTATGAAATCACAGTATAATACATGCAATATATAGTTTCTTTACACATAACAAAATATATATCATATAATCTTTCTAAAATAGATATGAATAAGAAGACGAAGGCACAAATCAGAAAACAACTTCATGTTGTATACTTCATCACTATTATAGAAAATCAATCAGTTACCATACATTATGTGTAGGCACATATAGTTATCATTGGTTCCTCATGTACCTGAACACGGAACAATATAGATGAGTACCTTGAAATACTATTATCCCCCGAACATGGAACGGTTAGGGCATCCAGATTATACTGTTTTCCCATACACCCAAATACGAAACAATTATGTATGAGTATACACTTATCAATTCGTTAATACACCTGAACACAGAACGGTTATGTAGAACTAAATTGAAGCCTAACATAATGCAAGTGCTTTCGGAATAACTTCTTTCCATAATAAATGATCCACACATATCAAAATCATATTTTGAAAATACAAAATGAAATAACACTTATATCGAAGTAGAAATTAAACAAATACTTACTTAACAAATATGAAAGATAAATTAAACATATGCACATTTTTATACTAAAAGTTTGTAAAATATCTCAAAACTACGTAGGTTATGAATCTATAACATCCACTTACCTTAGGTCCTTAGCAGTCGTAATTTTAATTCTGGCAGAGTTTCGGCTTTATTTATGACTTTTTCCTCTAAAAAATCTGACAGAGTTTCAAAATGATTTTTGGTCACTTTCTTTCTAATAGTTTATAACTTTTTTTTATCGTGAGCCTTATTTCTCTTCTCTTCCCTTTCTACGCTCTCACAAATTTAGCAGAATTTTCTGAAGGTTTTTATCTAAAACGTCAAAATACTCTAAATATGACACACTTCGTACTTCCTCTTCTTTCTTCACCTTTATACTTTTCACTATTTTTCTCTCATTCGAAATGTCTCTTTCTCCATTCTCCTATCCCCCTATTTATTAGAGTGGGGAGCCACAAGGAAAAGGTTGCCACCATTCCCTTATATTATTTCATCTTAAAGTTGTTACATTTCATCATCTCAATTCACTTAAAAGGTTACCACTTTTCACATGTCGTTTTATCTAAAAGATATTTTCACATGTCACTTTAACTAAAAAGATATCACTTTTTACATTGACTTCATCTAAAAGTCGTCACTTTCTGTGATGTCACTTCATCTAAAAATTACTACTTTTTACATGTCATTTCATCTGAAAATTGTCATTTTCTGTTATGTTATTTTATCTAATACTCACCACTTTTCATTATACCACTTCATTTAAAAGTTTCCCACCTCTTCCCATACCTCTTCATGCTTATTCTACCTCTTTCATTCTTATCAATCCTTTTTCTGTTTGACTCTAAACTATATCCTTAACCTTATTATATATTTTCAAACACATGAAAAACTAAATTAAATGTATCAAATATAAGAAATTAACTCAAAGGTATTTTCAAGTTATCACATATATATAACTTTTTATACTAAAAAATTAATATATCAATAAAATGGTTTTAGTAAAAAAATATTATATCGTTATTTATTAACTAAATCCCTAATATTTTTATAACATCCCATGTGTCAATTAAGGCAAATAAGTGTCAAATAAAGATTCAGAATAACGAGTATATAATAATATTTATACAGCGGAACCAAACCTTAACAAATCCTTTACAAATATATATAATGTTCCAAATACATACATAACTGAGACCATAAGTGGTAACAAAATACAAAAATATAAGGGCAACTTCTTTTACTAAGCTACTGGAATTCATCAGAGTGCAAGAACAGTCATGCATTCTAACTTGTGGATCCACGGAATCCTCATTAACTTCTAAGGCTATGTCTGCCTACGGTTTCTCATTTTCTTCCTCATCTTCGGGGGGATAGAAAGAGTGAGTTTCATATGCTCAGTAAAGAAAACAGTATTAAGTTAAAATTATAAGATTTCAAAAGTTTATTATTTTATCTTACCGTTTAGCTTCTTTTTTTACCTAACTCATCATTAGAAAAGGAAACTATTTATTTGAATATCAAAATAGTACGTTAGCACGGAAAATCAAATCTACATATATCATGCCAAATAATAGAGAAAATCAAATAAATCATGAAATACATAGATATTTCGTGTCATGCTTCGCGAAATCGTTACAAACTTTCATCTCTGAGATCATGTACAGATTTTCAACTACTCAAGTGGAATGACCAGATCAGATACAGATACGACAATTTGCTTAGGCCCACTTCCGACTGGCCAAACTATGGTACGATCTATGACTTCGGTCGTACCAACTATAGTGATCCTAAAATACATCTATAGTCAGGACATTACTGTAGTCACGGGTGACCTCTACAGATAGTGCAATACCACTCTCATCAGAGGGGACGCCATCATCCATTGAGAGCTAGTCTGCGCGCAGGCCCCAAACGCACAGGGCTTTTCTGTGCAGGCCTACTGCGCGGATGGTGCGCACAGGCCTTCTATGCGGACGACACGCGTAGACCTAGTTCACTCAAGCCCCAGTCACACAGGCCCTGTCCACGCAGGTCGGTGCCAGTCCGTGCGCGAAGTGACGAGTAGACGGTCGCTTGTGTGTGACAAAACGTGCGAACAGGTCTTGACCCCATGCCGTGTGCACCTCTCGTGCGTGCGTGCATGCGGTGGGGATGTGCGCACTGTTCGCACGCCCTGTAGCCAATGTGCGTGCATGTGCACGCGGGGAGTGCCCAGCACCAGCGTGGGCAAATTGCTTTCTCACAGGATTTTTTTCGCGAGCAGGTTTTATCCTCTTTCACCATTTTTCGATTTTTTTTATAAATTTTTCCTTTGAAATAAAATAAAATACTTTAAAATATTTGAAAATAAATTAAAAATAAAATCAATAAAATAAAATAAAAATAGATCAAGATCATGAATCTCAAAAAATGTTAAACAACATAAATTATTTTAAGTTTAAGGCGGCCAATTACCCAAATAAATAGAGTTTTCAAATCATTTTAGCATAGTGATAGACAGGGTGTTACATCCCTCCCACCTAAAAAATTTGGTCTCCAAATTTGTCTCGAATAAGTCTGGATACTTTTTTCTTATTTTGTCATCCAACTCCTACATTGCTTCTTCCGAGGTGTGATGCTGCTACTGTACCTTCACCATGGGAATCATCTTGTTACATAAGACTTTATTAGTCCACTCGAGAATTTCTACAAGAATCTCCTCATAGGTCATATCGGCCTGTACATGTACCTCATCATGAGAAATAATATGAGAAGGATCAGGGTAGTACTTTTTGAGCATCGATACATAAAAGACATCATGTAAGTCCGCGAACTCCAGGGACAAAGTGAGGTGATAAGTCACGGGTCCAATGCACTTGACGATTGGAAAAGGTCCCACATAACGAGAGCTTAACTTCTCTCTCTTTCTAAACTGCATCTTACCTTCATAGGGATAGACTTTTAGGAAAACTTGATCTCCTACAGCAAACTCCAAGGGTCCCCAACGATTATTAGCGTAGCTCTTTTGGCAGCTTTGGGCAGTTGCCAAATTCTTGCAAATGATTGCGACCTTTCTATGGTCTCCTGAATGAAGTCTGGTCCTAAGTGGCGCTGGTTCTCGACTTCACTCTAACAAGTAGGGGAACAACAAGGCCTTCCATACAAAGCTTCATACGGGGTCATATCGATACTGGAATGATAATTTTTATTATAAGCAAATTCATAAAGAGGAAGATAGTCATGCCAGTTATCACTAAATCGAGAACACGAGCACGTAACATGTCTTTCAATGTCTGGATCGTATGCTTAGACTGACCATCCATCTGGGATGGATGATAAGTTGTGCTGAAGTACAACCCAGACCCTAAAGTTTCTTAGAAGCTGTCCCAAAAGTAAAAGGTGAACGGGCGTTCGCGGTTAGATATAATGGATGAGAGAACTCCATGAAGTTGAACAATCTCATCCACATATAGGTAGGCTAACTTACTGGTGGAGTCCGTGGTTCAAATAGGCAGGAAATGGGTAGTCTTGGTTAGCCTATCCACAATGACCCAAATGGCATTTCGACCACAATAAATCCTGGGCAATCCGGTGACAAAATCTATAGTCACGTGCTCCCATTTTCATTCAAGAATCGAAAGACCCTGTAACAAGCCACCGGGTCTCTGATGTTCTGACTTTATTTGTTGACAAGTAAGGCATTGGGAGACGTAGTCAACTATATCTTCTTCATTTCTGGCCAACAATATTGTCATTTTAAGTCCTGGTACATTTTGATACTTCTGATATGAATGGATAACTTAGAAACATGGGTAGTCTTGAGTATATTTGTATGTATTGAATCGGAGACCCAAATTTGATTCCAGAATCTAAACAATCCGTCATCAAAGATCCTGAAATTAGGAGATTCATCTGAAGTGAACTTACCCAGGTTTTTAATGAGTTTTGAATTTGTGGCCTGTGTTTCCCAGATCTTTATAAAGAGATCCAGCAGGGTTCGAATCTGGGCAAGATAGGTGCCTTTACCATAATAATTAAGGCGGAGTAATTGTACAATGTCCATCATCTTTCAACTTGAGGCCATGGTTTGGGTCAGCACAATGGGCTCTTGTTGACTTAGAGCGTCGACAACTAAATTCCCTCTCCCAGGGTGATAAATAATCTGACAATCATAATCCATTAAAAGATCCATCCAGCATATTTGTCTCATGTTTAACTCTCGTTGCAAAAAGATGTATTTGAAACTCTTATGGTCAATGTAGATTTCAAAAGTCTGACCATACAAGTAATGTCACTATATCTTCAGGGCAAATATAATGGTTGTCAACTCCAGGTCATGGGCAGGGTAGTTCTGCTCATGAACTTTGAGCTGTCGGGATCCAAAAGCAACTACTCTGTCATGCTACATTAAGACACACCCCAAACCAATATGAGATGGATCACAGTAAACTTGGAATCTATTCTCATTGTCCGGGATGATCAACACATGGGTGAAGGTAAGATAGTGCTTTAGTTCCATGAAACTTTCACTACATGTATAATTCCAAATGAATGGTACACATTTTTTGGTGAGTCAAGTCATGGGGGCAGCAATCTTGGCGAATCCGTTAATGAATCGTCGGTAGTATCCTGCTAAGCCAAGGAAACTATGTACCTCGGCCACATTGGTGGGCGGACTCTAGCTGGTCACTAATTCCATCTTAGACGGTTCTACAGAAACTTCTTAACTTGAGATTAGATAACCGAGAAAAGAAACTCGATCCAACCAAAAAGAGCACTTGCTTAGTTTTGCATACAGTTAGTTTTGACGGAGAATCTCCAACACTTCAGCCAAATACACCATGTGTTCCCTGTGGCTTTTAGAATATACCAGAATGTCATCAATAAAGACGATGACATATCGATCTAGTGCGTGTTAGAAAACTCAGTTCATTAGAATCATGAAAGCTGCTGGGGCATTAGTCAATCCGAGCGACATCACTCTGAACTCGTACAATCCACATCTATACTGAAAGAAAGTTTTTGAAATGTCTTCTTCTTTAACTCTCAATTGGTGATACTCGGTTTTGAGATCGATCTTAGAGAAGATCGTGGCTCCCTGCAGTTGATCGAAGAGATCGTCGATCCAAGGTAAGAGGTACTTGCTTTTAACGGTCACTCGCTTGAGTTCCCTATAGTCCACGCAGAGTCGGAGGATACCATCCCTTTTCTTTACAAACAACACCGGAGCTCCCCAAGGAGAATGGCTAGGACGAATGAATTTCTAGGTGATAAGATCAGAAAGCTGATGTTTCAACTTCGTTAGCTCAGTGCGACTCATGCAATACATAGGCTTTGAAATCGGCTGGGTTTCAGGCAATAATTCAATCAAGAACTCTACCTCACATGGGGGAGGTACACCATGGAGTTCAATGGGAAAGACATTAGAAAAATTGTAAACAATGGATATAAAACACATAGCAGGATTAACATTCATATTCTTGTTCATTCAATTGTTAGAAAAAAAAAATGATAACCACAACTTTTATTTCTTTTTCAGGATTCGTAAGGTTACAATTTTACTTTCACAGTCTATTATAACTTTATACTTTCTAAATAATTCATTCATAATATTACATCAAATCCTACAAAATCTACTATTATCAGGTTTACACATACTTCTATCCCTGAAGTTTTTATCTTACAGTCTTTATATATGCAATGAGCCTTTAATAGTCATTTAGAGGAAATTTTCACTACTAACGTTTTTCCTAAAGCTTTTGGTTTAAATTCTAAGTTACAAGCAAATGCACAAGAAATAAAAAAGTGAGTTACACCAGTATCAATCAAAGCTTTGGCATGAGTATTATGAATAGAAAGTATACCCTAGATGAGAACAGGAGCAGGAAGGACTTCAGATTCATCTAAGTGGTACACTTAACATTGTGTTATGAATCGGACTACATCATTCGGTCACTGAGGGCAGTATTTTATAAGGTGTTGGGTGCTTCTGCACTGATAGCAGGCATTTTTGATACGCCAACAAGGCATGTCACCGTACGAGCGATCACAATGTTGACAAGATTGGTTAGCTCAGGCAGGTGGAGCTGTAGGTGGGGGCAGGGAAGGAGGAATGGCAATTTTGGTTTGTTTGTCAGGAGGTTACTTACTGGGTCATGCAATCTTTTTCTAAACTGTTAGGGTTGTTGTTGGGCACGAACTTGGGCAAAACATTAGTGCTTAGCAGAGATAATATCTTTAGCCAACTAGGCATGTTCAAGCACCTCTGCATACGAGTTGGGCCTTATCATCGCGATTCGGTCATAAATGTCGGCACGAAGGCATTTGAGAAACTTCATTTCTTTTTGGCTTCAGGGGTGACCATCAAAGGGAAAAACTTGGTCCTAACAGATATTTTAGCCACAAGTGACTCCTACAGATAGTGTGATACCACTCTGTCAGAGGGTACGCCGTCATCCACTGGGAGCGGTTCTCTTATATCTTTTCAGACCAGATAGAGGAGGGAAAAATAAAAGGCAAGGAGAACAGATACTTCTCAAAGAAAAAAGTTTAACGAGACGCTTGATGCAATATGTATGTTAATACATATATATTTCAGACCATACAGACTTGATTCAATTTTTTTATTTTTCTTTTCTTTTTACTTTTATTATTATATACTACATATTTTATTTTTTACATTCAAATTTATTAAGTGTCAGTAACTTACATAGTATGCTTGAAAGTCATAAAAATTCGACTCATTTAAACACAGAGTCATGCAAAACAGACAAAATAACAATAATATTAAATTTGCTTATCTAAAAATATTTCTTAAGACATTGAAAATAATACTAGATTTCTTACTGAAACCTTGATTTGTTCTTTTTTACTGTTTTCCTTTCTTTTCTTCTTGTCTCACTAATTTACTATCTCTCTCTCTCTAAACTTTTAAAAAATGGAAGGAATCGAACTGTGGAGAGGAAGGGAAGGGGAAGAGCAAGTTATAAAATTTTGGAACCGTTGAGTTCGCGCCATACGACAAAATCCGATAAAAAGAGAGGAGAAAAGATTCTTGACACGAAAAATGAGGGAGGAAAATTTCCTCCACCGTGGGTGGCGGTGCGCCACCCAAGGCAGCAGCAGTGCACTGCCCGAATAAATAGAATTTACAAATCATTTTAGCACAATAATTTCATACAAAATATGGGTTTAAGTAGAATTATATATATATGTATTTATAAAATTATATTAATTATTTTATTAGTAATGCAAATATCACCTCATTATTGAACTCTATAAATTTTTTGTACTAAAAAAGTTCAAATCTTATAATAATTTTTTAACAACTCAATACTTTTAAAGCAGTCAAAATAGTAGCAACATCTAACTTGCCGACAATATAATTTTTTTAAAAGAAATTTTGACATACAGGCACTATAACTAGAGATGTAAATCATAATGGGCAACTATATATATATATATATGTATATCCATATATATGTACAGATAAATAGTTTGGGGGAAAAAAAAAGTACAAAGTGGTAAATAATGTTTTTTTTTTTTTTTCACTGATTATGTAGAAATCAACCCTACGTACGTACTGTGTTGTATGTATTATATTATAAAGGTTGGTACATGTATGATGTATATGAAAGCCATAATCAAATTGGAAATGATGGAAATAGTACATGTAGTACTGCAGGCAATATATTCATTCAACAGGGCATTATCATTGTGAAAAGAGAGTTGTGGATGCAGTCAACTTGTCTTCCTTCAATGGCAGCTATACTTACACCCACCCACCCACACACACACACACACACACATATATATATATATATATTAAAAAATAAATAAAAGGGTAATCTAGGTTTTCTATTTTACCCATAACAAATCTCCTTCTTATCCATAAAAATTATCATAAACTCAAAAATTATATCAACATACTTTCCAAATCATGCTAAATCTAATGTAAGAGTTGGGTTGCTAATACACATACACATGTATAACTCTATATATATATACATATATTTAAAAATAAATAAAAGGGTAATTTAAATTTATCCTTTCATACATCATAAAATATTTTTTTTTTTTTTACCAATAAACCTCATGCTAAACTCCAAAACCATATCAATACACTAATAACTTAAACTGTTGTTAAATTTAATACATGAATTGGGTTACTAACTCCTCATAGTACATGGGTGTGTGTATATATATATATATATTTTTTTATATGTATATGTTACTTATATATGTTTAACTATAAATGCATAGATTCACAAGTAATCCCAAATTGGCCCACATCACCTTTTTGGGTAGTAATTTGAGTGTCCCATACAGGTGCAGAGAGTAATTTGAAGGCAAATTGAAAATGTGGTACCACCACAAAACACAATGAGAAGTGAAGGGTTAATGGGGAAACAGTATACGTACACATCCCACAAACTTTATTTTCAGGCAATGCCTACCACATACACATTCAGGAATTTGTGTACCTTTATTTTGCTAAGTAAATGGGTGGAGGGAAATTACTCATATTATGGTGGTGATTGGTTCGAGAAATCTGACTCGAACTTTATTTTAGCGTTGAGTTCAATTTGATCAAAGAAATATATAATTCAGATTTAGTCAAATTTGAAAAAAAGTTAAATTTAAATTTGAGACTGAACTCTTCATAAAACCCAATTTAAATTTTATTTAGTTTTGAATTTGAAGTTAAGTATTTTAGTATGGAGTTCGTGTACGATTCGAGTTTAGATCGAGAAAAAAAAAACTTAACAAAGAGTTGAGCTTAAAAAAAGTCAACCTTGAAGTTATCGTTAAATTTATTATGAAATCCGACTTAAATTTTATTTAATTTTGAGTATTTTAGTTTTGAGTTTAACTCGATCAAAAATATATATGATTCGGGTTTAAACCATGAAAAAAAAAAAAAAAAGTTCGACAAAAAATTAAGTTTGAGAAAAAAAACGAAACTTAAGGTCAATATTGAACTTATCACGAAACATTATTTAAATTTTATTTAATTTTAAATTCGAGATCGAGTGAATTTGTATCGGTCAAACATCAATACAATACAAATAAATTTTGTACCAAATTAAATATTGGTTAATTCTATATTAATATCAGTATTATTAAATTTGAAAAATTTTAGAATTTTTGTTTAAAAAAATATTTTATTTTCATTCAGTTATTTAATATGTAAAATTTTGATGGTATTTTTATATTTAATGTATATATATATATATATATATAATATGTATCAGTTTGAATTATCATGCATTGTATTTATACTCAATGGCATTGGCTCTTCCATTCATTCTCTGATACCCATCACATGATGATTCTCTCTGGACGTGCTTCTGTGTTTCACCAGTGAGACTGAATCAAAGACCATTATATATCTATATATATATATATATATGTCCACATGTACATATATATATGTACATATACATACATATACTCGTTTAAAATAAGGAAAACAATTAAACTCAGCTGTATAATTGAATGATGAACACAATTTTGGTCAAAAGAAACTGGTGAATGAACGTTAATGTCCAAAAAATCAAGCAGGACCACTTGTCTTCCTATCACCTGCATGTGTCTTACATAATTAATAATATCATCCACATAGATATATGTTTTACTCTTGCTTCAAGGGCTCAAACTATAGAGCATATACATATATATATATATATCGTATATCTGTATGTATGTATGTATGTACGTATGCATGTATGTGTATGGGCATGCATGCAAATTTTGGTTCATGATTGCATGCAAGTTCTTGTATGGGCCTGTTTAGCCCACCTTATTGAAACCCAGAAATCATATATTCATTCTTTTTAACTTTTGACAATGTATTTAAACATGTTATATATAGTTGTCATAGTATATCATCATTTTATATAAGATTGTATAATATATTAATTATATATTTATAATTTTCCATTTATATATTTTTATTTTTTATTTAAAATTATAATTTAATTTGAATTTTGAGATCAGTTCGAATTAAAATTTAACTAGTCTGTGCTATTTACTATATTGTATAAGGGCCCATTATATATAAACTGGATCACTTTACTTGTACGAATTTTTCCGACCAACCAAACAGTAAATGGGCCCAATTAAGTGGGGCCCATGATATGACGTAATATCTTAAATATTAAGCCGAGCCAAAACGACGCCGTACTACCCGCTGAGTTCAAGCCTGATTGGCCCAAATCTTTTTGAACCGACATGGGCCTGTTCATAGTCCCAACTTGACCCGATGACGCGCAAACGGACAAACTGGTGGGCCATGAAATTATTTGGAAAAGAATTAATGGGGCCCACTACTCGTTGTTTTGCACGTGGTTTTACAATCATGTTTCATTTCTTTCCTCAAAAACTTTTATGTTGTATTTTAAAAAATGTGTACGTATTATGTATAAATACTTTTATATATAACCACCGTGGTTAAGCTCTTAAGCCAACGAATTTGAACTTTATCGAGAACGTAGAATTCGATATTTCGTGAATGTACGTAGGAGTATTGAACTAGATTGAACGAGCGATTGAGTAAGGGTGATGTTCTACGCCAATGATTGCATTATTTTAGTTCCGGTTCATATCAGACTAACTAGTATTTTCCGATCTAACCCTATAAGAATTAAAATTGACCAAAATTCTTTTATTTTTTAATTAAAATTTAATTAACAAAAAATATATAAATTTTTTACTTTTTTTACCTTCGATTCGAACTTTTTTAATTCTTTACTATCCGTACCGAATATCAAATCAGACAATAGTTAGCCTCGTATGATTTAGATCGAAGAAACTTAATTTAACTTTTTTTTTCAGTATGAACTGAAAACAATTAGATTCAATTAAATTTTTCTGTTCGAACTAAAAATAAATATTTTCATCAATATGATCCGTAATTATTATAGTATTTGACTTACGAAAATATTTTTATACATTAATAATAATAATTAATGGGCCCTAAAACATATATAATCATGCCTATGCTCAAATGATGATGGGGACAATATATGTATAATATTTCATTTTGTCTGTCCTTATAATAATAATTTATAAATTAATAAAATACTTAGACAAAATGTAGGTGGGATTCCTTTCCTAGTATGGCAACATTCAAATACTAATACTAAACCATAATTACAACAATCAACGTGGCTCATTATCTTTGGGTTGTTGAATCATCAATAATTATATATACATATATATATATATATATAAACCAATTTATTATTTAAATTTATAAATTATTATTAATTTTTACTATTATTATAAAAAGTAGATTCCAACCCGCACTAAATCTATAACATATTTGAATTTTTTTTTAGATCATATTAGACTTATAAATTATCTAGTTCGAATTTAATTATATTATTTTATCAATAATATAAATATGATTATATTTATAGTAAAAATTTTAAAAATATATACACGCATAAAGGATTTGGTTCGAACTAGTTTCTAAGATGCTAAATCCGAACCCATTTAACTCAATTGTCTTTTCTCGCTAACACGAACTCGACCAAATTTAAACTCATATTTTAACCTAAAAAAAAAATTTGTACCAAATTGAATTTTGATGGGTCGGACTAAAATCATTTGGATTCAAAATACCATCCTTAGTTCTACCTATGTATGGGTCATAGCATATTTCAATAATTTGTTCTTTTACATATTATATTGTATATATATATATATATATATATATATATACACACTCATTATGAATAAGGTGGAAATTAATAAATAATTAGATGGATCAATAAGGACCGTACAAGTCCCGGTCCACTCGAATATTATGCCACTAAATTATATTATCATTACAATATTTTAATGCAATTATTAAGAACAATAATTAAATGAGCTAAGATTATTCTAAAATAAAGGTGATAAAAAATAAGAAAAGGTACACATGAGATCACAACCTCCCCCACATACATACATACATACATACATACACACATACATACATACATACACACATGATGATGATGATGATGATAGTGTGGTTCTTTTCATTTAATGGGTGTATAATTTAGTATAAGTAGCTAGTGCATGCATTAATACTCCACGTGATTGTTAATTAATACAATTAATTATATTAATTAACAATTAATTTAGAATTAATTGGAGAGTTAACAAAAATAGCATACGAGGTTTGTGTTAGCTCGTATGTCGCCTAAGATTGTAAACAATAACAAAGACATAGAATTTAATAAAGCCATGATTTGGCATACCGTATGCGGGACATTACATCATACATATATATATATATATGCTTCATATAATTGTATAAAAAAGTTATTTAAACACTTTAAATTTATTTAATTTATTGACTAATTTAACGACATTATTTTTTATAATAAATTATAAAAATTAAATTATGCTCTTATATGTCTTACATATTTTATAAATATGTAAATTTTTTTTTTAAAAAATTATTTCACGCAATAATAATAATAATAATAATTTAACGATAACTTACAAAAAAAAAAGTTATTTCTACGCGGTCACATTATCATAATCATTCTATTAGATTTTTAAGACTAAAATAATAATAATTTGCTCGTTATACTATCAATTTTTGTTTAAATTAATTTCCGTGTTGTTTTTTTAGTTGAATTAGTTCTTAATTTTTTTTAAAAAAATTTTAATTTAGTACTTTTATATTACTGATCATTCAGTTAGATATTACGTATTAAATTGAACGATACATGGTATTTTTTAATTTGTTCGTGTGTAAATTAAATATCGCACTAGATGTCATAAGTTAATAATAGAATAATTCGATTTAGTTTTAAAAAAATTATATCACGTGAAACCTAACGTAATATATATATATAATTAACAAGAAATTTATATACAAGTGGGAAATTGGAATGCCAAACACGGTCCATGTGCCGCTAAAAGCAGGTAGGGAACAAACCTCCAATCTCTTAAAATGGAAGATGCTCTCTCGTTACCACCTTTCACTCTCACATGAAACCTAAACAAAAAACTTAGGTCTATTCTTTGTCATTTTCATACATGCCAAACATGGCCTTAACCCACCCCCCCAAATTTCATGTATCAATAACTAATCAGTTTGACGGTTGATAAATTTATCTCATCCAACAACATATTGTAGGTTCGAGTCTGAGTTATAAATTTCTGTATGTATTTATTAGCAAATTGTGTTATGATTGGTGTGTGTGTATACGTTATTTAATTAATAAAATTTAAATCTATAAATTTTAACGAAAGATGAATTAGAAACCTTGAGAATACAGTGTATTAAACGATCATTAAAATTAGCTCTGACTATAGTATGCGCTTGCTAAAGATAACAAAGAAGTACATTTTAACGAAAAGTGAATCAGAGAGCTCGATGATGATCATTTATCGTATATGAGATTTTTTTTCAATTCTATATTAAATGATGGTAAGTAACGAATGAAATCAGTTATAACTAGAATATTCACTTGCCAAATATTACAAAAAAGTAAATTTTAATAAAAGATGAATTGAAGAGCTCGAGAACGGTCATTTAACGTATTAGATATTTTTAAGTTTTGTATCAAATATCGTGTATTTAGTGACCGTTAAAATTAGTCATGGTTATAATGTGTTTACTAAAGACAAAAAAAAAAGATAAATTTAAAGAAAGAAGAATCGAAGAGCTCAAGGATGATCATTTGATCTAATTACAAAAGATTACAATATGCATTTACTAAAGATTACAAAAGGTAAAAGTTTAATGAAAGATGAATTGAAGAATTTAAGGATGATCTCTTGGCATATTTAAGACTTTTGAATTTTATATTAAATACTTTTCTAATTTAACAATTGAAAACTCAAATATCACATCTTAGGTGACTGTTAAATTAGTTATAATTACAATATGCGTTCAGTAAATATAACAATAAAGTAAATTGTAAAGAAAAAAAAATTGAAGAGCTCGAGGATGATTATATGACATGTTTAAGACTTTTGAATTTTTATATTCAATGATGATTTGATTTAACAGCCAGAAACTCAAACACTACGTGTTATATGACCGTTAAAAAATAAAATGTATTTATAATGTGTTTATTAAATATTACAAAGAGATAAATTTTAACAAAATATTGATAGAAGAGTCCGACTATAGATATTTGACATACTTGGAACTTTTGAATTTTATACTAAATGATAATATGATTTAACTGTAAAAAAATTCAAATACTACGTATTAAGTGACCGTTAAAATCAACTATCACCGCAATATGTATGTACTAAATATTACAAAAAAGGTAAATTATAATGAAAGGTGGATTGAAGAGTTCAAGGATGATCATTTGCCGTATAGGAGATTTTTGAATTTATGTTAAATATTGATCTAATTTAGCAGCTGAAAACTCAAATATTACGTGTTAATAATAAAACCGGTCATTACTACTATATATTTTTAGTAAAGATAAAAAAAGTAAATTTTAAAGAAAGAATAATCTAATAACTCAATGATGATCGTTTAATATGAATTATTAGCTAAAATATCCAATACGTATTAAGTAACTGTTAAAATTAGTTACAATTACAACATGCGTTGACTAAATATTTAAAAAAATATAAATTTTTACAAAGAAAACGAATTGAACAACTCGATGATGATCATTTGTCATATTCGAGACACTTGAATTTTATATTAAATACTAAATTGAAGAGATATATATAGCAGTTGATCGCACAAATACCACGTGCTAACTAACTATTAAAATCAGTTCTATATGTATTTACGAAAGATCATAAAAAGAATAATTTTAATAAAAAAATGACACGAAGAGCTCAAAGATGATCATTTAGGATTATTTGATACTCCTAAACTTTGTATTAAATTGATTTAATTTAGCAGTTTGAAAATTAATATACCACGTGTGTATTAAAATCACATCTAATTATAATAGACATTGATTTGTCTATATTAGAAAATTTT
This sequence comes from Carica papaya, assembly GCF_054855325.1. NCBI lineage: Eukaryota > Viridiplantae > Streptophyta > Magnoliopsida > Brassicales > Caricaceae > Carica > Carica papaya. The sequence continues at coordinate 28,595,630 of NC_142315.1, read as the reverse complement.
ACAAAACGATAATTTTTTATAAACGACAAATTGAAAAATTCGAGAATCTGATAGATTCAGTTGAATATAACAGTATTTGATTTTTGATCGATCTAAGTAATCAAAAAACTTAAAACACGTTAAACAACAGCATCGGTAAATCGGAAATTACAAGCCAATGAAACAACAGCCCATCTTTGCTGACCATAGCAAACAATGTCTCCCACAATTTTGCTTTTTGAGTCAAATAAAAAGAAGCTAGCTGCCTAATTGAAAATTCTCCATGCAACAAGAACCCTAAAACAAATTACACCACAAAGGAAAACGAAGTAGCCACCACCCCAACCCAAGTTCCCCCTTCACCAATTGGATTTTCTCCACCTGATAGCTACAGAACTCTGTTCCACTGACGAATAAGACTACAACACCCAACAGACAATAATTTTGAATTAAGTGCACTTTTCTGTGCATGCCCCAGAAAAAGGAAATCAATTTTGATACGACTGATTAATGAACAGTATTCTTGGATGTAAGAAGAGTCAATTGGGTAGTCAATAATTGAATCAAAAAATCATTTACATGAATGATATGACTTCTTATTTAAATGATAGATATAAATAGAATCTGAAAAAAGAGTAGGAGAAATTACTAATCGAAAACTCAAATTATTTTGCAAACCCACACATGGAATATCCACAGAATACCACGGAACACGATGGAGCAGGAAAAGGGAATCAATCAAAAGCGATTCACAGGGTCATTGATCCACCTGTGACGCAGAACCACGCATAATTGACACAGAGCATTTCAAATGAAAAAGACTGGAACACAACACAGTCTCTTTTTCAAATTTCTGTCTAGCAATGAACTTGAATAAAAATGACAATTACAACGAAGACGATGAACTAAAAACACTAAATGCCCGGTTCTTATCAAAACACAGAGGAGGGTTTTGTTAAATTTTTCAGGCAGGGGTAGAGGTCCAGACAATGTCCTTGAGAGCCGGCCGGAGTTCTTTGCTGCAGAACTGGTTGTACTCCAAGGTGTCACCGTGGTCCTTCTTCACCTCTACCACTAGGAACGACGGCGTCACGGCTGATATCTCGGCGGCGATTGACAGCTTCCCTTTTCTCCCGCACTCTTGTCCCTGTAACCTAACTCTGCCTTCGCTCTTCTTCACGCTGAACTTGCCCACCTTTGCCGCCACTTCCTCCAACCTCGAGATCACGCTACTCGCCGGCTTCGTTGTCGCGAATCTCAACTCTCCTTTTTCTTCCCTCTTTTTCTCCTCGAAAAGCGGTGACAGGTCGAAGCCCTCTGACAAGGCTATGATGTGAAATGCATTCAGCGTCTCGGGCTGCTGCTTCGGTTTGGAAGTGTTGTCAGCGCTTGCCTCGTCTCCATCTTCTCCGTCCATTGCCTCCATTTGAATTTGTCCCTTACTTCTCAATGTTTTTGGTACCGGTTTTCTGAACCAGGAGGACTCCATCACCTTGTTGATGGGGATTCGGGTATTGGGGTTGGGATCCAGAAGCTTCGTTATCAATCTTCTTGCCTCGGAGGAAAACCACGGCGGACACTTGAAATCTCCCTTGTATATCTTCCTGTACATGGCCACCAAGTTGTCATCCTGGAACGGCAGGAAACCGGCCAGGAGGACGTAGAGAATTACCCCGCAAGACCAGAGATCGGCTTTGGAACCGTCGTAGCCTTTCTTTCCGATCACCTCAGGCGCAACGTACGCCGGCGTCCCGCACGTCGTGTGGAGCAGGCCGTCCTGCTTGAGGTGCTCGGAGAAGGCGCTGAGACCAAAATCGGTGACCTTCAGGTTGCCATCCTCGTCGAGGAGTAGGTTCTCAGGTTTGAGGTCACGGTGATATACGCCTCGGCTATGGCAGAAATCGATGGCGGAAATCAACTGTTGGAAGTACACACGCGCCATGTCCTCCCGCAACCGACCCTTGGCTACCTTAGCGAACAGTTCGCCGCCGCGAACGAGCTCCATTGCGAAATAGATCTTGGACTTGCTTGCCATCACCTCGTGGAGTTCGACGATATTTGGATGTTTCACCATCTTCATCACCGAAATCTCTCTCTTGATTTGCTCCATCATTCCTACTTTTATCACCTTCTCTTTCCCCACAATCTTCATCGCCACATTCTTTCCGCTCTGCAGATTCCGCGCGTGATACACCTTCGCGAAGCTCCCGTGGCCCAAAAGGCGCCCTAATTCGTATCTACCATGAAGCAGACTCGGATTCCCACCGTCTCCGCCTTTTTCTGCCATATTTTCACAAGCAGAAACCAAATATGCAAATCTTTTCTCTGTTTTTACAATGTTCTGAATGTATACAGATTAATTAAGAGCGGAAAACAAAGAGAAATCGTATAATAGATTAAAACACGAAGTTGACGCTAAAAAAGCTGGTCGTTTAAGAATCACCCGTCCTCGACGTGCTTCCGGTGACAATTCCGGCCGGCAATACAGCGCTGGGCCCGACCAACCACTTCAGGCTTCAACCGCGGAGCTACTCTCATCTCTCTGCATTCCCTAATAGAACGGTTTCAATTTTTCGTAGAATTTGTTTTTCACTTTCTCTCAATCACCTCACTCTCTCACCAAACAGAAACCCTTCCTCTCTTTTTTTCCACCGCCTAGACCTCGCCCTTATATATTACTTCCAGCTCTTGAAATTACCCTTTTACCCCTGAGGGAACCCTGATTCGCTTCACCTCAATGCACTTAAAACAGGACACGTGGCGCTCATACAACAAGCGTTGAAGAACCGCTCCATCGGCGAACCAACTAAATATCGACACGCGTACCGGGTTAAACAGCCGCTCCTCGGAAGCAGAATGTTGGATTACCGTTTTGTCCTCGAACCCGGAATGTATGCTATTTTTGTTCGGATCTTAATAATTCCGTTGGGGCCCGCTGGGAGGGTGTTAAAAAGCGTGATTTTTCTGATTAGATGGTGTGATTAAAAGATCAAGGGTCAGGATTTAACGTCAGCAATTGTCTGTGTGCGCGAAGGTAGCACGGAATGCATGGACCACTCACCTCGTACCTCGACACGTCACCACGAGGTGGTTCCAAACCAAGAGTTAAAAACTTAAAACCGACCTCTCCCGAGTCTTGCTCCCCCTTGTTCATGTGACCGCAGGGTCCCCCGCGCACCACACATGACAAACCCTCGCCATCTATGGCCTATTTTTGTAATTTCATACTAAAAATATTTCATTTCATAATTTTTAATAATTAATAAAATTAAATTAAAATTGATATTTAATTTTTTTCTTATTTTTTTAAAAAAATTTTAAGTTGATTAGTATTTTAGAATTATGAAATTTTGTATTAAGGGAGTTACTTATAAAGTAGAGAAATTATAATTGTGCAATATTTATATTTTTTAATTGATTATTAATTAAAAATAATAATAATTTACCGTATATTTGTGATTTTGGATAAGAACCTATATTTTTCACTTGATTATCTTCAATTATTTTTTATTAAAAATAGCAAAAATTGAAAGGATAAAATCGTACAACTGAACTTCCATAGCCCTTGCTTTCTTTTTCCGATGGGATAAAATTTAAATATCATAAATGATAAAATTTAAAATTTTATCTAACATAAAAAAAATAAAAAATTAGGTATCATTTCTTTTTATTATTTTTAATAAAAAAATAAATATAATATATTAATCACTTTCAATTTATAATATATTTATAAAATAATTAATTTTATGTTATTATTAAAGTTCAAACTCTTGAATTTTAAATGTACCTTAAAAATTTTACTTAACCCACTCTTGCCTTATATATATATACATGTATGCATATTCAATCATTTTATCATATATAATGATTATCTAGAATTATTTTAAATTAGTTCGGAATAATTTTTATTATATTTATAAAATATATAAATAATTAAAAAATTATTTTAATTTAAATTTTATTAAATTTTTAAGAAAAAATAAATTTAGAATAAAATTAAAAATAATTTTTTAAAAAATGTAAAATTTAGGATAAATAGAGTATTTTTAAAAGAAAACTTAAAAACAATTGATAAAATCGTAAAAAATGAGAAATTCAACCACGTGGAACGGCCCAGTCAACAATCAGGAAGAACCAAAGCACGTTGCGTGGCAGGTACGCTGACATCGACACCACGCGGGAGGCCACCCGAGCGATTTGGGTGGCTGGCAATCTGACGATCCAGACCTCATCTTGCGCGCATGAACGACCCATATGCATTCTCTTTTTAGACATGATCGGACGGACGAGATTGATCACGATTGACAGTTTAGATTCGTTCACGTAATCAGCCTAAATGAAAAATCATAACGACCCTCCTCGCTCCACGTCGACTCAAACAAGCAGTTTGGATCGAAAAGGAGAGGAGTATTTAAACTTCTCTTCGTAAGAAATCAAAGCCCAAACCGACAGAGGGGTGACCGAAGAAAAAGAAAAAGAGCGGCTGAGAAAAGAACCAGACGCCGGAGAATGAGGCCGACCACTGCGGCCAAAATTCGAAACTCTCTCCAATGATCCCTTTCCCGTTTCCTGTTTCACGTAATTCTTTGACCATTGTATTCACCATTTTTTTCTGATGCAGGTTAGCCAAAGAGGAACCCCACCCGCGAAGGAGGACCGAGCAGCCCCCCCCCCCCCCCCCCCCCGCCGGTAGGTTTCGATTTTTATTTTTATTTTTTCGGCCAACCGAAACTCTCTAACATATTTTTTCGCATGGATACGTATAAAAAGTGGCTAAAACCGGCCAGACCGAGGCAAACCACTATCGTGGGCGGCGGAGCTGGCGTCAGAGAACGGCAGTGATGCGGTGCCGGAACCTTAAAATTTGTTGGAAAGATTTTTCAACATTGATTTTGACCTTTTGTGGTATTTTTAAGTACGTGACAAGTATTTTAATTTCTGCAGATAAAATTCAGGAAACTCAGTGACCGTCAGAAGGCGTAGGAGATAACATTGTATTTCAAAATACCAATCCGGATAAGAATCTCTCACTCTATTTTCTATTACGGTAAATTGAGGATTAATAATTGATAAATCTTGTGTTTTATAAAAATTAGAAAAATTCTAAAAATAATTACAGGTCACTGGTGGAGGTGGAACCTGTCAGTTCATGTTTTTCCTGATTCACTGTTTATTTTTCTGTACTTCTTAAATTGCTTATTATTATATTGTGCGTAATAAATTGATAGTTTTGATTTGTTTTCTCGATTGTTTGGTTTATCTTACTACACATTCCTTTGCTAGTTTATTCTGCAATAATTATCTCAATTATGTTCTTAATATATGTACTGCTCATTTGCATAACTTGTTATTGATATGAGAATATAAGATATTGGTATGTAATTGGTAATAGGTTCGTGGTGTGATTCTATGTAAGAAATGCTTACTAGATACCCTAGGAATGGGTGGACGGACCCGATACTTAAAGAATCTTATTGTGGACATTATCTCAGTCGGACGGGACTGAGAAGTCCCATATCGAAAAAATTTGATATATATAGTTCACCCTCATACCAGACGGGGTGTCGAGGCAATGGTGTGTTTGACCTCTATTACCGGACAGAGTTAATTGATAAATCTAAATATTGAGTTCACGAATAGAAGAATATCCCTATACACCCCTAGGGATTCTAGTAAGCATGTATTAATTAGATAATTGTCTATCTTGCTCACTTATAAATGAAATCATAATGTTATATGAGTATTTGTTTTATAGGTTGATTTTGAAAAACTTGTAATGGTAAGTGTGGGGATAACGTTTTAGTGTTAAATGAATTTACCTCAATTAGTTGTTTTGTGGTTTTTATCGATATTCGTTTTTCGTATTAATGGTTAATGTAATATTCTTACTGGGTTAGTGTAACTCACTCTTCTATTAACTATTTCAGATCAATAAAATGAAGATCTAGAACCCGATCAATAAAAAAGATATGAAAAGTTTACCTCCCGAACCTTCTTCAAGTGTTAGTGGAGATTAACTTCCTATGATATTTATTTATTTATTTTTTTTATGAACTGCTATAAAAAAAAACATTATTGTAACTCTATTGGACATTCTAATTTACTATGTAAGTAATGTAAATTTTAACTTATTTTTTTACTTTCACATTTAAAATATAAATTCATTTTCTTTAAATTCCAGAATTTTATATTATTACATAGATATTTAACAAAGAAGCGTTACATACAGATTTTAACTAAATAATATGTAATATTTTTAAAAATACAATATAAAGTTTTGACAAATTTTAGGAGAAAGATTTGTGTGTGTGTGTGTGTGTATATATATATATGTAATGATGGAATCAGACGTTCATTTTAATTAATTTAAGATTAAAATATTAAATTAGTACATAAATCTGAAATATTAATATTTGGTTTGCTTAGTTTTTTAATAATTAATATCTTAATTTAATTTAATTTATTTATTATTATTATTTTTTTTTTGAAAAAAAATTGGCACTAAAAATCAGGAAACCTTCAATAAGAAGCTGCTAGGAATTGAAGGTGAACTGTAGGCTGTTGTAGAAAATTGTGTGAAGTTAAAAAAAAACGTGTTCTATCAGAGTCCAAGGCCAGCCCACCTCATATTTGGCGGCCACAACTTGACAAAAACTTAATTATCTTCACTAAACATGATTACTTCACTAATCACCATATTTTCTTTTATCTAAAAAAATTAATTTTAAAAAAGGCGAGAAATAGAGTAATGGAAAATGGTGCGGTGACCGATGACCGGTTTTCTCCGGTTTATAAAGTGACGGGAGCCGGGCCCCACCTGTTCCACTTGATTCCGTTCATTGAATGTCGTTTTGTTCTTCTCACTGGGTCCCACATAGCCAGCGGGGCGATGCTTACATGACACTTTAAATTGCTTTTTTATTTTTTTAAAAAATATTTATTTATTTTTAATTTATGCACGGTCGCGTTTTTAGACCTCAACTACCCAAAACTAATAATACTTTAAAAAATTATTTTATTATAATTTATTAAATTTTAACATATAAAATTATTTTAATATGACTGCTGTAATTTCGATAGAATATAATTTTATACCATAATTATTTTTTATAAAATTTAAAAATTATAATAATTAATTTTAATAAAGATTTATTTTTATTTTATTTAATAAATACAAAAAAATATAATCACATGCATTGTGAAAAAAATATGCAATAATTATTTTTTTAAAGTTTTAGATTTTATGGAGTCCGAGGTTGGTGTGTGTGTATATATATATATATATATATATAATATTTTGAACACTCTTTAAAAAATTTGAATTCCAATAATTAGCTAAATTAATTAATGATTTAACCATAATATTCCACTATTTTTTAAAACCATTAATTATTATAATAATACATGATACCCATTAATTAATTAGCTAAATTGATGATTAATTATGATATTTTCTCAAAATTATTAATTAATTATTATTAATCATATTTCCATCTCTATTATGTTGCTTAAATGTTTACGGCATGAAGATATGATTAGTTAAGGAGAAACAAAGTATGTTATAGAAAAAAAAAAACACAATTGATAATGGCGGATCGCAAGAATAATACATATACAAAAACACATAAGTACATATATATATATATATATATGTGTGTGTGTGTGTTTGTGTATACATACTTATTTAAGCACATGTTATATATATATGTATGTATGTATGTATGTATGTATTACAATTAGTCATATGCAATGAATCTAGCTAAAGGCCATAAGTATAACGCACGCCAAAATAATTATATAATTAAATTAAAAAAAAAAATTAAGTTGGTGGAGAAATTAAAAGCATGAAAATTAATTGCCAAATAAAGATTAAAGGTTGATGTTAATCCGATTATAGCTTGTTAATTACGGTAATATTTGGTGGTTAGTGAATTAATTATGATAATTTATGATGCTTATCCTTATCCAAATTAGATTAAGATTTTCAACACTAAACCTTAGAAATCTAATCCAATCCCATAAACAAGTCAACAATGTTGTACTTTTTTTTTTTTAAACTTATTCAATTGTTATTATATTTATTATGATTTAGAATCTATCCATAAAGTTACATAGTACCCTTATAACTTATTTTTAGCCATACAATATTGTTATCTAAATAAGAGACATATATTATCTTGTATAAATAATACGGTTTATATATAAAAATATTGTCACAATTTTATTTTATTTTTTGTTAATTTTTAAAAAACACCATATCGAAATTTTTAATTCATTGAGATTATCCGTTAAAAGAATCTAGTTTTTATGTAATATTATTTTTATCGAGAAGCGTTATATGACGTGTTGATATTTAATTCAACTTGACAATATAATTCTACCAACATATTAACGAGTTAAATCATCAATTTCATTAAATCAAACATCATTAGTCGGTCATTACTAACTCACAATACATCTTTTTAAGTAATGAGATGTATATCCTCAATATATATATATATATATTGATGATATTGACGAATTATGATGATGAGGAGCAACTTTTATGAAGGCATGTTTTAGATTGTTGGGTTTATATTTACAATGTGAATTTATATGTGTAAATTACTGTACATAAAGGGTTATCAGATTAATTGGGCTCGGTTAGAAATGATCTCACACGGTTAAGTATATATTGAGACTCAGTGCATTAAATTAAAGTGTGAGTTTTATTTTATGTGTAGAAACCAAATCTATAATTCATAATTTTATAACATGTCAAATTAAAAGCATGAAAATTAATTGCCAAATAAAGATTAAAGGTTGATGTTAATCCGATTATAGCTTGTTAATTACGGTAATATTTGGTGGTTAGTGAATTAATTATGATAATTTATGATGCTTATCCTTATCCAAATTAGATTAAGATTTTCAACACTAAACCTTAGAAATCTAATCCAATCCCATAAACAAGTCAACAATGTTGTACTTTTTTTTTTTTTAACTTATCAAATTGTTATTATATTTATTATGATTTAGAATCTATCCATAAAGTTACATAGTACCCTTATAACTTATTTTTAGCCATACAATATTATTATCTAAATAAGAGACATATATTATCTTGTATAAATAATACGGTTTATATATAAAAATATTGTCACAATTTTATTTTATTTTTTGTTAATTTTTAAAAAATACTATATCGAATTTTTTAATTCATTGAGATTATCCGATTAAAAGAATCTAGTTTTTATGTAATATTATTTTTACCGAGAAGCGTTATATGACGTGTTGAGATTTAATTCAACTTGACAATATAATTCTACCAACATATTAACGAGTTAAGTCATCAATTTCATTAAATCAAACATCATTAGTCGGTCATTACTAACTCACAATACATCTTTTTAAGTAATGAGATATATATCCTCAATATATATGTATATATATTGATGATATTGACGAATTATGATGATGAGGAGCAACTTTTATGAAGGCATGTTTTAGATTGTTGGGTTTATATTTACAATGTGAATTTATATGTGTAAATTACTGTACATAAAGGGCTATCAGATTAATTGGGCTCGGTTAGAAATGATCTCACACGGTTAAGTATATATTGAGACTCAGTGCATTAAATTAAAGTGTGAGTTTTATTTTATGTGTAGAGACCAAATCTATAATTCATAATTTTATAACATGTTAAATTAAGAATATAAAAAATTTACAGGTAGGGCTCGCCTATAAAAAAACGGTTATGATTCTTGAATTATACATATGATTTTTCTATTCTGATATCCGATCACCAGAAATAGAAAAAATACGAGAACTCAAAAGATTATGTGTTAATTTAGAAAATCTATCGCAAGACGTGTAAATTTCTTTCGCTATAAATTCAGGTACGTTTATATTATAAATCTAATTCCTATAATTTGATACGAATTTGATTATTTAGATTTCAGATTTACTTTTGAAATTCTTACATGGATCAGACAACAAAATTCTATTACATCCATACACATTTACATTAATTCTATCAACATATTAATAAATTTAATTTATAATATATTTATTGAGCGATGAATTTTACACGTTTAATAAAATATAAAAAACTTAAATATTCTAACACTTTCTTTCTAGAATGTAAGATAGTTATTGGATGCTGACATCATAATTATTTTTTAAAGTCTGAGAAGAAAAACAATCAATTAGTAACAAATTCACGTGGGAAAATAAATTTGCTCACAATGTATATATATACATATATGTGTGTGTGTGTGTATGTATATATATATATATATATTATGGTGATAATGATGACTTATGATGACGAAGAGAAACTGTTATGGATGCATGCTTGGGATTAGACACCATTGTCCCATTACCCATACTCACTTGTCCATCTTTACAAAAAAGAAAGAAAGAAAGAAGGTGATGGAAGCCAGTTGCAGCGACATGAAATTGTAGTCATCAATTCGTCGTCGTTTTCTATTCAACTTTTTTGGTTGTTATAAAGCTAATCCTCTTTGTACTTTGGAAGAAGCAGTCGACATAGGCTTATAAATTTGAAGCCGAAAAATTTAATTTATTAATGTATTAATAATATTACTATAACTATTTACGAGTTTTCTCATAATTTAAGTAATTATAACGGATCAAAAAGTTTAGCGTATCATATAATATCGTGAGTTGTATTGAGAACAAAAATTCTCACTAAAAAACAATAGGAAGCAAGCTCATTTTTACTAATCAGTATGAAATACATATATATATATGTATATATATACGTGTGTGTGTGTGTGTGTGTGTATGTATCGTTGTAAATTGTATAAAATCAAACAGACTGTCTGTTCAAGAGAGATGAAAAATTGTAAGAGAATCAGTTTATGGAAAATATGTATGGAGAAGATGACATTTTTTATCTTCAATTTGTGGGTTGGAATGGAATCCACAATTATACACCACATGGCCTGCTCTGCTCCTCAAGATTCTCACCACCAACACCCTAATGGAAGTACAGCGATATACATACAGTGCTCCTTTTTAAATATATAAATAAATCATATCTAATTCCCTCACTATATATATATATATGTATGTACATTCGTTACTTTATTATAAATATAAAATATTTATAATAAATCTTTACATAATATTTCTTTTATTAAGACTTAACCAAAAAGCTTTGGTAAATATTTTGTAATTTTTCTCTTTTTTTCTTGTGATATATACTGACCCACATTGTGTTTTGTGTGTGTGTGTGTATGTATATATGTAGGTCTAAATTATTTGATTCCCATGCATATTCATCGGAGATATGCAGCTATTTTTATACTCATATGGATAACATATTATATATATATATATCATACATGGAATCTGCTTGGCTTTCAAGGTTCTCCAATGGACAAGGTGCAGATTTTTCATTCCAGTAGAGCAGAGACGAGCCATGCAGAATTAATCAGCTATAAAACCAACAAAATAGATTTATTTATTAATTTTAACGTTAAATTTTAAATAATTATATAGTAATGTGTGTGTAATATATATATATATATGTATATGTATATACTTTAGTTCTCTAAACAGACTGTTAGCCTGTGATCGAAATGTTTTTGATGCGAGTTCATCACGTTACAGTCTAATCAATTCTGTCTTCAGTATATATATATATATATATATATATATATATATATATATATATTTGTTCATATTATATATTATTCGAGACAAGTTATAATTGCCTTAGAGAATTAATTAACGGATAATAATAATTTCCCATAATTAATTATATCTTCTTTACACCTGACCGACATACAGCAATTTCCTCCCAATTTATAATTTAGAAAAATTAATTTTTAATCTACTCTAATTATTATAATTAAAAAATTTAACTATTATAAAATATTTTTTTTCACTTAAAAATATTATAAGCTCGTTAAAAATTAATTAAATTTAATTACTATAATTAAACCTTATATTTTTTAAATTTATAAATTAACAACAAAGTTTGGGCTAATTTTTTAATTGAGATTTTTTATTTAACTCTCACTGGCATCCGATTTTGACAAAGTGCCTTAAAGGGTACATATATATATATATATATATATAGATTTGGTAGTGGGCTTAGATATTTATTGCACCCAATTAATTAATTAATTATATATATATTAATCTTTAATTTGTTCCTAATTAGTGTTCAGATAAATTATAAGAAATTATTTATCAAATGATTAAATAAATAAATTTGGGATACATTAATTAAAGACATTAGGCATCAAGGTCAAATGCACTAAATATGGTTTAGTATAATAATAAATGATAATTAATTAAATTAATTAAGCTAATTAATTAAATTAAGCTGAAGGGAAACAGGAGCCACAGGATGGAGATTATAAAAGATCAAAGAGATAAAATATGAACCAATCAACGTACAACAAATACATTTTTATTTTTATTTTTTTATTTTTTATTTTCTGAAAGCTCAGTTGCTTATTCAATACAAATTTTATATACGACAAATTAATTTTTTATTTTTTATTTTTTATTTTCTGAAAGCTCAGTTGCTTATTCGATACAAATTTTATGTAGGACAAATTAAATTTCTATTTTTTTTGGTAATTAGCTAGGGGTTGATAATTACTGCATATATATATATATATATACACATTATAAAATACGATAATATCTACGGTTGACGTAGATATGTACATTATGTTTCCATACCTCTCTGTGTGTGCGTGTCTCTCTCTATATATATATATTATATATATATATATATATATATTACGTGGGTGAATATTTAATCTCTTTTTCAATCATTCTTTTTTGGTAATACCAAAATTTTTTTATCTATGGCATGTTCAATCATGATTGTTATCTTAAATATTTTTAATTTTTTATAAATAAAAAATTATTTTAAATAAAACCATTCAATAATTTTATAAAGAATTATATGTAATATCAAAATAATATTTTTTAAAAAATATTTAGAACTTATTAATTTTGTTGTTGTTAGATATCAAGAACCTTATTTGATTTGATTCTGTAATAATTGGGTTAATAAAAAAAAGAAAAAAAAAATATAGAAGAGAAGAGAGAGAGTGAAAAGGGACGGTTCAGATTAAGTGAAGGGAATGGACGACTGAGATGATTTATCAGGATGGGTATAAATATAATGAGAAAAGGAAGAAAAAAAATAGAGAAAAAAAAAGGGAGGAGAGGAGAAGAGGCAGTTGGTCGAGGATAGAGAGAGAGCCGGAGAGGGATGAGACGACTGAGGTGATTGAGAGAATTGTTGCTGTGTTGAAGATGATGGAGGCAGGAGGTATTATAAATTGGAAACCTAAACATTGAAAATGACAATTTGTAGTTAAATCTTATAATGTGCTGTCTAGTGAACCCTAGAAGAGAGAGAGAGAGCGAACCAACAGAGAAGATAGGGAGCTGTAAAATCTTAGGAGAGTATGGTTGGTGAAATGGTGAGGAACTTGAGGGGGGGGATGAGCGAAAATGCAACTGAAAAAGTGTATATATCTATATGTCAGTATATGTATATGCATTAGAATATCACTAGAGAGAGAAGCAAATTCAGAAAGGTAGGGATTATGCAAAGAAATGTGTGAAAATATGTAGAATAGGGCTTGACAATCACCAAAGAGGGAGGAAACTAGAGATGTCGAAGTAGGCTAGGAATAGAGTATGGAATGGGGGCTGTGGTGGCTGGAGTGTCCAGAGAGGGACGATTAGGAGAGATGAAAGCGAGAGAGATACATGTGAGAGCAAGATGAAAACAGGAAGTGTGGGATTGATGTTACAAAAAAGGTGTGTTACTAAATAGGGAGAAGTAATAGTGTGAAGTGAGGGAGGCAATAATTGTGTGTGTGTGTGTGTGTTATAAGACATGAATAATAAATATATGGAAACTGTATAGACTCTGTTGATTGTATGTGTGTGTGGATTTGAAAATGAACTACTTTATGTACTGATTGAATTTTAATGCCTATATGAAATATTGTGTGTTTGTTGAATATACATGTGTGTATTATAACTGATTGTGAATGTGGGAATGGTATAATTGCAGACGTGGTATTTTTTTGGTGTGAAAATGCCAAGGTTGGCTATCGATGGTTGTGGGTAATAGAACAAGGGGGAATCGCCGATATTGGTGATGGTTGGGGGTTACTTAGAAGGTAACGATGTGAGTGTGTGGCTGGTTTGAGATTGATTATTTGCGGAAATGGGGTAAATCAGGTTGTCGATATTAGTGATGACTAGGAGTTACTGGAAAGTTGGCGATGTGAGTGTGTGGCCAATTTAGGGTCGATGGTTGGCAAAAATGGGAATAGGTTAGGTCACTGATATTGGTGATGGTGTCGATGGTTGGCAAAAATGGGAATAGGTTAGGTCACTGATATTGGTGATAGTTGGGCGTTACTTGGAGAGTAATGGTGTGGGTGTGTGGCTGATATATGGTTGAGTGAACAGGTATTTTTTATACCATTGTTGTGGCAAATAGTGGTGATCTTACGTGGTAAGAGTTGACAGTTTTGTTTCAGGGAGGGTTGTGACTGTAATGGTGGTAAGTGCGTAGGGGAGAAAAGTGCGGGTAGGGAAAACGGAGAGGCTAATGGATGTAAAAGCGTGGGAAGTGGGGCACTAACGTAAGTGTAACTGAGTTTTCATGTTATGTTTATATTTTGAATTTATTTTACTGAGCTTATGTATACTTATTACCTATTATTTGCAGATGATTTAGTAAAGAAAACTGGACCAGAGTTGCATTTTTCTGAGTTTAACGTGTAACGCCCTGTTTTTCTTTTCCTTAATGGCGTAAGCTAAGACAATTCTACGGCCACCTATGAACGCGTCATTTCAAATCTACCACAAACATAGAAACCTGCAACCCTACATGTAATGTCATAGTGAAAAATAATCTAATAGACTTCTAGTAGATACATTATCTACCATACTACTAGTTATTACACACTCAATCATGCCAAATAACGAAAACATTATTACCCTGTTCCTTTATCTGCTAGGCTCGGAAATCAGCAACTCCGATCCCGACTCCATCCCTACTTCATCTGTAAATAATAAGGAGTGAGTATGTACAACTCAGTACAATAAAAATTAAGTTACAAGCATCATATATAACAATAAGGAACTCAGGGGTCCTATATGTACTCCACCTACTCAACCTAATACCTACCCTTGGTAATTTAAAAATTATATATGTTAATTGTGACCGCCCATCGACATCCCCTAACCATACAAATACTCTCTCCTGTCACTAATATCAGCGATCACCAATAAACCGCCTATCTCCTGACCCCTAATAGGCCACACACATACACAGATACCATTCTCACCCGTCACTAGTCTCGGTGCTCACCAATAAATCGTCTATCTCTCGACCCCTAATAGGCCACACACACACAGAGATTTCATTCTCACCCGTTACCAGTATCGATGCTCACCAATAAACCGTCTATCCCTCGACCCCTAATAAGCTACACACACACACAGATACCATTCTCACCTGTCACCAGTATCGACACTCAACAATAAACTGCCTATCTCTCGACCCCTAATAGGCCACACACATACAGAGATTCTATTCTCACCCGTCACCAGTATCGATGACCACCAATAAACTGCCTATCCCTCGACCCCTAATAGGCCACGCACACACCCAAATACTATTATTCCCCGTCACCAATATTGGCGACCAAACCCCTTCCCGTCGGAGTCTCCCGACCATCACCACCATCGGCGACCAACTTACTTTTTCTAGGTAGCGACCACCAATATCGGCATCCCCCAATGTTACCAACTCAAGGACCCTACCATCCCGTACTCGCTCCACCATGTTATCCTGAGGCTCTCTTATTCCTTTACCTGGTATACCAGCCCAACACACATCTCCTCCTAGAACACATACTAACATTTCACACATACGCCGGTAATGTTCCCTCGCCAACCATTACATTCACAGCAGGTATACCAACCTATATACAACCCATACCCTCACACCACACAACTACCAACACACCCCTATCTTGATACCTTAAATAACGCCTTATTGGCCTCTCTTTTCCTTTCCAAAATTTCTAGCATATACACTCTCCTCTCCTTCTATATCTACCTCTCCCTACGGTCATACCGCACTTCTCCTCTTACCCGAATCTCTTCCCACACACCGAACTCATCCTTCTCCCTCCTTCCACAGTCCACTCTAAAGGACCCACTGCACAATCATGAACTCTCCTCTCTCTCACAGAACTCACACACCGCTTTTCTTCTTCTTCTACCTTCCACGACCTATTCAAAATATCACAACTCACACACTCATAACCACAACTCTCATCTCTCTCACAGAACACTCACTAACTTCCTTCTTCCTTCTCTCTATTCTCGCAGCCTCCTCCGTGCACCCCGCTTACACACACACAACGTCACCTCGCCTTCACAGATCTCACTCACTCACTGACCTCCTCGTTCACTCTCTTCTCCCGCGGCCTTCACCATGTGCTCACACTCATGTTACACAAGATAACCACACTATCTCACGGATCTCTCCCACTCTCCAATCACACACTCACAATCACAACTCTCATATCTCTCACAAAACACTCACCAACTTCCTTCTTCCTTCTCTCTCCTCCCGCAACCTCCTCTGTGCACCCCGTTTGCACACACACAATGTCACCTCGCCCTCACGGATCTCACCCATTCACCGACCTCCTCGTTCACTCTCTCCTCCCGCAGCCTTCACCATATACTCACACTCATGTTACACAAAATAACCACACTCTCTCACGGATCTCTCCCATTCTCCAACGTCTTCATTCTCTCTCTTCTCGCGGCCTCTTCCGTGAGCACCTCCACGATTTCACCTGCCATCCACAACCGCTTGTCTCACCTCATAGTCTATTGCTCTACATACTAAACGGGACCTAGATTTTTCAACTTAAGATCACAAATTCGAAATCACTCCACCCCTATACAATAACTCAAAATTTTACCGTACCTCCCATCTCCATTTTTCTCCTTCCCTTGGCTTGCTCCGTCACCGTCCTCTGTCTCCTCCTCTCTCTCTTTTTGCTTCTCTCCACTCCGGCTCTTCTCTCTCTCTCTCTCGAACCTTCTCTTTCCCCCGATCTCTCCTCTCTCTTTTCTTTCCTTTCCTCCCTTTTTTTTCTTTCCTCCCTTTTTTTTCTTTCCTCTTTTCTCTTTTCTTTTCTTTCCTCTTTTTTTTTCTTTACTTTTTTCTCTTTTCTTTTCTTTCCTCTTTTTTTTTTCTTTTCTTTCCTCTCTTCCTGCCCGTCCATCTCAATACAACGTCGTTTCTTTTGTTTTTTTCCAGTTACTACATAGTGTGTAGAGGAGACTGATTGAGAAGCGTGGGTAGTAAACTAAAATACCTGTATAGTTAGTGGAAAGTAAACTATTTTAGAATGAGAATTGTGAAATTATGATTTACAGTATCGATAGATGTATAATGGAGAAAATTTAGATATTGAATTGTTAGATTTGGACATTTACCATGTACCAAATTATATTGTCTTGAGGGAATTTTCTTATGAGGGTCGTCGTAACGTCTTTGAAGTTAAGGTCTGAGCGTTATAGATCCAATTGAGTTAGACTTAATGAAATAAAATTGTAATAATAAATTTTAACTTCTCTCATTTAAATTTTATTAATTGAAATAAGAATTAAGTCAAGATAATTTTATTATTAATTTAATTAATAATTTAAAATATTTTTTTAAAAATGTTCAAATATGTTTTAACTATTTTAAATTTTGTATATAGGAAATAGAAGAAAATAAATATAAAAACGTCATGATCTAAATTGTAATAAAAATAAATTGAGAATTAAATTATAATAAGTACTAAATTTTAGAAAGTGTCAACATACATGTTATTAAAATGTTAGATTAAGCGAGTTGCGATGACCCAAAAGAAATTGGTGCATATGATGTATGTATATGTATATGTATATATATTTATGTTTTTTAAGGCTATAATATAAAAGACATTGTGTTTATATCATGTATCTGGATTCCTTTTAACTTGGATATATAAGCTTATTGAATGATCGAGAAATAAATGAAAAGAAAAGAAAAGAACTCGATTAGGGTTTCTCAACTCCATGTCTCCCTTGTGTTTGTCTGATTCTTTTGTTCATCTTCTCTCTGATTTTCCTTGCAGATTCTTGAAGATCTCCCTTCCTTCACTAGTTTATTGGAAGTTTCTATAGAGATTAATTTACTAATTTATCTACAAAATATAAAATTAATTAATGAAGAAGGAAAGAAGAAAATGATGACCCTCTTCTTCATAATCAACGTTGAATGGAAATGAAGGGCATATACACATGTACATACACAGCATGCATATATATACTCTTCTCTTCTATATTTTCCAATCATGGAGTTAATTAATTAAGCTAAACTTGAGTTGGGTAAAGAAGAAAATGATGATTCAATTAAACCCTCTTCTTCATTAATCAACGTGGCATGAAAATGAAGGGCATATGTATACACAACATGCATATATATATATATATATATATATATATATACTGTTCTCTTCTATATTTTCCAATCATGGAGTTAATTAATTAAGCTAAACTTGAGTTGGGTAAAGAAGAAAATGATGAATCAATTAAACCCTCTTATTCACAATTAACGTGGCATGAAAATGAAGGGCATATGTATACACAACATGCATATATATATGTACTGTTCTCTTCTATATTTTCCAATCTTGAAGTTAATTAATTAAGCTAAACTTGAGTTGGGTAAAGAAGAAAATGATGATTCAATTAAACCCTCTTCTCCATAATCAACGTTGAATGGAAATGAAGGGCATATACACATGTACATACACAGCATGCATATATATATACTGTTCTCTTCTATATTTTCCAATCATGGAGTTAATTAATTAAGCTAAACTTGAGTTGGGTAAAGAAGAAAATGATGAATCAATTAAACCCTCTTATTCACAATTAACGTGGCATGAAAATGAAGGGCATATGTATACACAACATGCATATATATATGTACTGTTCTCTTCTATATTTTCCAATCTTGAAGTTAATTAATTAAGCTAAACTTGAGTTGGGTAAAGAAGAAAATGATGATTCAATTAAACCCTCTTCTCCATAATCAACGTTGAATGGAAATGAAGGGCATATACACATGTACATACACAGCATGCATATATATATATACTGTTCTCTTCTATATTTTCCAATCATGGAGTTAATTAATTAAGCTAAACTTGAGTTGGGTAAAGAAGAAAATGATGAATCAATTAAACCCTCTTATTCACAATTAACGTGGCATGAAAATGAAGGGCATATGTATACACAACATGCATATATATATGTACTGTTCTCTTCTATATTTTCCAATCTTGAAGTTAATTAATTAAGCTAAACTTGAGTTGGGTAAAGAAGAAAATGATGATTCAATTAAACCCTCTTCTCCATAATCAACGTTGAATGGAAATGAAGGGCATATACACATGTACATACACAGCATGCATATATATATATACTGTTCTCTTCTATATTTTCCAATCATGGAGTTAATTAATTAAGCTAAACTTGAGTTGGGTAAAGAAGAAAATGATGAATCAATTAAACCCTCTTATTCACAATTAACGTGGCATGAAAATGAAGGGCATATGTATACACAACATGCATATATATATATGTACTGTTCTCTTCTATATTTTCCAATCTTGAAGTTAATTAATTAAGCTAAACTTGAGTTGGGTAAAGAAGAAAATGATGATTCAATTAAACCCTCTTCTCCATAATCAACGTTGAATGGAAATGAAGGGCATATACACATGTACATACACAGCATGCATATATATATATACTGTTCTCTTCTATATTTTCCAATCATGGAGTTAATTAATTAAGCTAAACTTGAGTTGGGTAAAGAAGAAAATGATGAATCAATTAAACCCTCTTATTCACAATTAACGTGGCATGAAAATGAAGGGCATATGTATACACAACATGCATATATATATGTACTGTTCTCTTCTATATTTTCCAATCTTGAAGTTAATTAATTAAGCTAAACTTGAGTTGGGTAAAGAAGAAAATGATGATTCAATTAAACCCTCTTCTTCATTAATTAACGTTGTATGAAAATGAAAGGCATATATATATATATATATAATCTTCTCTTCTATATTTTCCAATCATAGAGTTAATTAATTAAGCTAAAGTTGAGTTGGGTATAAGTTGATATCAGCAATTAAATATTAAATTCTTATATTTTTCAAATTTATCATAAAAAAATAAATTAAAATTTGTGGCTTCATAAAATTGGACTCTTCAATTTTATTTACACTCGTTTCCTTCCCATTTGCTTTCGTTTAATCACTTTCGTTTTGTTCTCTTTTGACTATTTTTTCTTCTTTTGTTTTTATTTACATAAATATTATTTTTATTTGAGGCTTAAATTATTTTGAAAAATATCAAAATTATATTTTATTTATTCATTGGATATATATATATATATATACATATATACATATATACATATATGTGTATAAGATAGGGAGTATGTATCGCTACGTGGTCCAACAAAGCCGGAGTGAAAGTAACGTGTCTGATTACAAGGTGACAATGTCATTGAAAATTAACCAATATATATATATATATATTGATGTTGATTTATCTTAAATTCTCTAGTTACCAAGTGTGTATATACGTAAATATATATATATATATATGTGTGTATGTATGTATGTACGTATGTATATTATTGTATATAGATGTTTCTTTTACGAAAGAAAAACTCATTTGCTAATAAGATTCAAGTTACGTGGGTGTTTATTAAATTAAAATGGTAAATTACTAAATTAATTAGTTAAAATTTAATTACATCTATTTTAAAATTATATTTTAAATCTATTTTTAATTAAAAAAACTAAAATAATTATAATGTGTTTTGAAATTCTAAAAAAAAAAAATCCATTTCAAATTATAAAAAAAGCTTATTTTTATACCGAATGAATTTTTTTATTCATTACATAATTTAAAATAAATTATTTTTTAAAACTTTTAAGTATGATTTAATTATTTTAATTTCTTCTATTAAGGAATAAATAGAAATTAACAAAGAAATTAAGAAATTCCCTATATATATAGTAAAAAAATTTCCAATTATAAAGATTTAGAAGATGATAAATTTACCAATCAATATTAATAATTAATTTATATTATTACATATAAAAATGCCGTAATAAATAATTAATATTATAAATTAGGTATGATTTTAGGAGAGTGATTATGGAATTAGGATATGTCTAAAAGTCTCTAAAGATGTAATCAATTACTAAATCACATGCCACGAAGTCCCATAAATGGACCATTTCACTTTCCTATCTACTTAATTTGTGGTGTCAAATACATCAAGGCCCAATATATATATA
Source organism: Carica papaya (assembly GCF_054855325.1). Taxonomy (NCBI): domain Eukaryota; kingdom Viridiplantae; phylum Streptophyta; class Magnoliopsida; order Brassicales; family Caricaceae; genus Carica; species Carica papaya. The sequence continues at coordinate 28,574,199 of NC_142315.1, read as the reverse complement.
TATATATGTATATGTATATGTGTGTGTGTGTGTATGTATATAATTTTGCATTTGTTGCTTTGAGTTTTCTTTTTCCTACTTCTTTAATGAAATTTTATGATTGCTTATGGATATAAGTACTTTTCCCTATATCTCTCTCTCATTAGTTTTATTATTATTATTATTAAATATTAGAATAGGATAATGTATTAATTTTTTTGCTTTTTAATTATTATACTTATAAAAAATATGCCTACTTATTTATATTCGTTAATTATCATTAATACTATTAGTAAATTTGTCGTATAATCACGAATTAAACACATAACTATTTCTGATTTGATAAATTTTAGCATAAAATATCACGTAATATATAATAATTAAAATGTCACGTAAAAAATAATTAAAATTTTATTATTTTTTTATATTTCATATGAATGATGTAGAAATTTAAGTAATTAGAAATAAATTCGTGCTCAACTTACAACTATATAATAAATTTTTATTTCGAAATTTTCGAATAATAATTTTGAAACTTGAGAAGATTGATGAATGATTTATTTTTTGGCCACCCATTTAGGAAATTCGTAAACTCATTTCTTCCAAAAATAAAATGTATACATCAAATATATATATGTGTGTGTGTGTGTGTGTATATATATATATGTATTATAGTTTCGTCTTTAAATCCTCAAATCCAAAGCCCATTCATGTGGGTCAGACCAACGTGCTACCCACTTAATAAAATGGCCCATTGAATCTCATGCATCCACCTAAAATTATTACATATTCTTTCTACGCGGACAAATATATATATATATATATGTATGTATGTATATGTATTATATTTGATGAAGACTATTTATTGTTTGAATATAAATAAACTAAATATTTGAAAGAGAATTTATTATATATCTTTGTCCTTAGGAAATAGCAATCTATAGTTGAGTCATGCATAAAAAAATGGATACATATAAATATATGTATATGTATATGTATATGTATATACACATTCAAGAAAATGAATATGGATTAATTGTTGGTCATCGACTCATGCTACCCAATTGGAATCATTCACATCAAAGCTAAAATAATTATTTACATTGAGGAAAAAATATGTAAAAAAAACCAAAAGTGCATGTAAATATGCCTTATAACATATTATTACGCGCATATATATATATATATATGTAGGTGCTAAATTTTAGCTACTTTATTAACCTATAGTTTTGTGTACGGTATAATTTCTGTTTTAGGATCCTTTCTTCATTTTACTTGCTTCAACTTTAGTGGGTCCATGCCGTTGTCTCTGCCCTCTGATCTGTCCTTGCCATGATGTTTCGGTGTCTCCATCATCCCGTCCGTCATCCTCCACCCAATCGTCATCCCTCAACATCGACTGCTGATAGTATCGGAGGGCCACAAACAGCATGAACACTGCACGGTCGGTGCATTGGCGTCACACGATATAATTACCTCACGAATAGAATGAAATTAAATGGAAAACGACGACGTATTGAACAAAAAAAAAACAAAAATTACAGACCTGCCCAGATGCGAGCAACTACCGAAGATAAGTTCCAGACCAGAGTGAATATGGCGAAGCCCACTGCCTTTTTGTGGGAGCAGGACTCCCAGGCATCCCGAAATCGTCGAACCCAGAATTTACCTGCATATTTTTGTTTATATTTTTTTTAACTCAAAAGATACATATAAGTCGAGAGAAATACAAACAGATTAAAATAATAGAAGAAGGGTGTAGGGGGCAGTGGAGATTTTTAGAAGAAACCAAACAGTCCTACACCCAGAGAGGCAGAAGGGGTGTATGCCCGTATAAGGGCAGGCTCATTATGACCCAAGAATATTGTAGGACCTATTTTCTGCCTCTGTAAACCAACTGGGGGGGGGGGGGGGGGGGGTCCTGTACCAGACACCAGAATTACTATTTTTTAAAATGGTAATTCAATATTCTGTGGTTTTCATTTCTGTCATCATACATATTATAATTTTCACTTTCATAGAAATGGAAGGTTATGGTCACTACTCACTAAAGGCTGGAGGATTGATCCAACTATTTTGAACCAATACCCATTAAAATGGATTAAGAAATTTAAACTACCCTACAATGTTGCATTATCACCGTTGATTGATGAGAAAAATAGTGATATTGACCAAGTTAGAATCCAATCCGATATTAAAGATGATGAAGACAGGTTTGGATCCTATGCTACAGTATACACCATTCTTATGGTAGGACCCAATAAATCTTTGCTTATAGGAAACGTCATCACGAGATCAAAGAGAGCCGTTAGAAACCATCAGACAAGTTGTACCTATCATTTTTATCAACTATGAAGGAAGGGGACAAACTTGTGATTATCGAATGTCATGATAAACTGGTGGTGTACCCAGATGGGGTACACCTTAAGGGTATAGGATTAAATCTCGAGTTTAGTCAGGAGAAAAAATATTTTTAAAAAAAAAAAAATTAAATAAATAAAGTGAAGGGTTTTGGTAGTATTTACCGTATGCAGTTAACTGTGTTGAATAGGAGGAGCAGACTTTTGGTACAATGAAAACTCCAAAGAATCCTGACAAGGTGAGGACATCAAAAGAGTCAGAGGGAAAGTGAAAGGCACATTCATGGAAATTCCCTTTTCTACTGTTACATATTCTCTGTCTAAAGATTTATCCCACGTAAAAATTAACAAGGGTAAAAAGTTAAAAAAAAAAATTTAACTTTTGTGATATTGCAACTGTACCATGAAGCAAAATAGTAAGGGGGTAAAGTAGATGAAGTTTTTAAACTTTTGGTACTTGAAAAGTTAATTCTCAGTTAAAATTATGAGAGAACATCAAGAACTTTATTTATTTAAATCAAGATAAAATGAAATGAAATCAGAGAATATTTAATATTACTCTCTGTTGTAGAGTCGACAACTAAAACTCGAAGTTATTCTTTGTTTTATTTAAAGAAATAGATTCAAATATGGGAGTTGGAAATGTACCCGACAATTTTGCACGTCGTAAAACATATTCTCAAGTCCATGCAAAAAAAATTCTTTTACGAAAGTGTAGATAATGAATTTTATGGTAGGAAATTATATGAATGATACTAATTTGGTCAGTATTAAAGTAGAGTGGATTAACCAAAAGTAAAGAACATTTTCCCCATACTCATAATGCAAACAAAAAGATTGAACTGACCTAATTTGGCCATTTTCCATATGGTAATGGAGCTTCCACATCTTGCCAAAACAAATAGCAGCACTGCCAACTGCCCATTTCACAAACCATCAAAATCTGTTTACCCAAAAAGACGAAAAAGAAAAGCAAAAAAGAAAAGAAAAGAAAGAAAAATACCTTCATTGTAGTAGCAGGATCACCAGAGAAGAGAGCCTTGAGTTTCACCAAGGACTCATTCAAGTAAGGCAACACCAATTTGAGTAACCACACAGCTTCATCTTCTCCAACAACATAGCTCGAATCATCTATGTCTATCACTCCCCTGAATACAAAGAATATCGACTCTAAATTGAGAAAAAAATTGTTCATTGATTAAATTTTTATGTGTTTAGGTGGTTAAGATTTCTCGGAAATTAGATTTAAATACAAAAAATATGGAGTCATTATTTCTATCACGAGAGTCGTCCATTATTTCTATCATGAGAGTCGCATACAGTTTGACAAAGTAATGAGTAAATTTTAAACATAACAAGTAAAGAACCCACAAAATTTACGTAATTCGATCAAATCGATCAACCATAAAGAAGGATTTAAACTCAAGACATTCTAATTGAGAATATCATCATCTTAAGTAAATTTTAAGCATAAAAAGTAAAGTACCCACAAAATTTACGCAATACGATCAAATTGACCTACCATACAAAGGGATTTAATCTCAATACATTCTAAATGAGAGTGTGACTACAGTAAGTGTTTACCTGCAAATAATGGATCTGTATAGGAAAATGGAAGCAAGGTAAACAAGACCCAGATAGGAAATTACTGAAATAAAGCTGCATAAAAAATCAAAAAATGTTTTAGCATCAGTATTGTAGTACTTTGACTCTGTTTTTGAAGCAGAGCTCATTGAACTGAAAAGTACAAGAAGGGAATTGAAACTGAAAGTGAAATTTTCTGCAAGAAATGATAATGATTTTCTGTTTACCTAATGTTGACGTCCTTGGTATAGGATGACGAGATTATGATGAATGTTCCTAACCCAAAAACAAATGCCGATTTCGATATGTCTCTCCACATTACTAAATCCACTGAAATTTCAACACACACACAGAATTGAGGAGAATCATAGACCGAAACTGTTGAACAAATCACAAATCAAAATCTGCAAACTAAACTGAATCTCACCCAGGTTCTGCAATTTGTTCTGGGTTTGAGGGAAACTCTGGTACTCTTGTGAAAAAGGAACTGGAAGCAACAACAATGGCTGAGAGTCAGATTGGAAACAGAGGAAAACAGAGGAAAATACTAATATGAAACACACATACCTTTAGATTTTGGAGGAGTTGAATAAAACGCACTAGCACGATTGGTTACAGGAGGAGCCTGTTTGTTTACAGTTGAAGAAAATGGTGGTGCTCTGTTGTTGAATTGATTAAACTTCTTCACTTCATTGATGATCTTGTTGCTATTTGGCTTCTGTTCAGGTACATTTACTTCCTTAACATCAATGCTTTTCTTCTCTATCTCAATTTCAATCTCTTCTTCTTCTTCTTCCTCTTCTTCTTCTTCTTCTTCCTCAAATTCTTCATCACCATCATCGTATTCTTCATCATCAGTCTGGTTATTTCGGATCAGAACTTTTCCGGGCGATTTCGTTTCACCGTCATTGCTTGAAACCACCATCTCTTTGCATATAACACCAACTTCCTCGCAGTTCTCATTGGATCCTTTTCCCTCAAGCTCAGCTGGACATGTCTCGTTATTGTCCTTTCTTGGACCATCCAATAACTTATTGGTCCCCGATTCCGATTTCTCTGCTGCACCGACAGCCGTACCGGATTGACCCGAAACAATCTTACCGGAGTCAGATTTCGTCTTCCTCAATTCAACAATGTTTTCGGACAATTCACCAGATACATTTGACCCCTCGGATCTTTGCTTCCTAATCTGAACTGGACTCTTCTCGTTTCCTTCAGCAGTCTCAGATCTTCCCTTCTTTATCGGAACCGGACTCCATTCATTTCCGTCGCTGGACTTCGGTCTTCCCTTTCTCACTGGAGCTGGACTTTTCTTGATTCCCTCGACGGACACACTGAGCTCCTTGCACTGTTCCTCGCCATTCCTGAGCTCAGATCTTCCTTTCTGAATCGGATTCCTCTTGCTTCCATCAACGGACACAGTAAGCTCCTTGGACTGATCCTCGCGATTTCTGCCTTCAGATCTTCCTTTGGGAATTGGACTCTTCTTGATTCCATCAACCGACAGGCTCAGCTCTCTGCTCGCAATATGAATTGCACTGTTCTTCTTGTCGAACCCGTCGAAGCTTTCGGACTTCCACATCTTCCGCTTGCCGCTCACCGCGACCTCGCCAATAGTGAGGCCTCTCTTGGGAGGTAACTGACGCTGCTTCTTACAGGCACCATTTGTGATCTTCTCACTTTCTTCGCTGGAATTCCCGTTACCAGTCTCTTCCTCTCCTCCATTGAAGACCTTAATTCCACCTTTCACCTCGTCACTCTTCATTCTGCTCTCCCAAACAGAACCCGCAACCACAGTACTCCTGATACCCGCCCTTTTCCTGCTCACATCCATGTCTACCCTCCCCTATTTATCTTTATATCTGGGTGTGAATAATTGATTAGTGCCGGGACATGAATGGAATTATTGGATAAGAGGCTTTAAGGTCAAGCAATGGCGGTTGGTGAAGTGAGTGTCAACGTTGGTCGGGAGAGAAAGAAAGAATTGAGTAGCAGAGAGAGAGCTGTGGCTGGTTATCGTCTCTCTCTCTCTCTCCCCCTTTTTCCCTTTTGCTTTTCTTTTTTCTTTTTTTATTTTCTTTTAATATTTAAAGGAGTTTTGATGGTACGGTTAAATGATGAGGGGCTTTGTGTTATTTTAAGTAATTATTTTTTAATTTATTAGTATATTAGAATTATGTGATTAAAATTAAATTAATAATTTTTAAAAATTAATAAAATATCGTATTTGTGAGAATATTATAATTTTAGAAAAAATTTAACGATTTTAAAAAATTATTAAAATAAATTTTGAATTTTTACTTAAATTTAAGAATAATTCGCACTCTTCATTTTTCGTTTTAAATACAAAAATAATTTATTAACTAACTACAAAAACAATTTAATTTAAAATATTATCGAAAGTTTTTCATAATAAATTTAAATTACTGTAATAAAATGAATAAAAATTCAATTCTATTAAATCTTATTCAGATAAGAATTATATAAAAATTATATAAAAAAAAATTAATTGGTGGGGGTGTATTGATTCATTGCAACTTAATTTAATTTAATTAGTAAAAAAAATTAATTGGTCAATGTGATTTGAAAGGAGATTCTATATAATTAATGGATGGTTTAAAAGATTAATTGTGTTTTAAGGATTACTTGATGGGTTTAATGATGGACTAGTCCTTTCATGGAAAATTAAAAAATTTTGGGACAAATTTGTAGAACAATTTTGGGAACATGGTTGTCATATTGCTTATAGACTATAATATATATATATATATATGTATATAAATAGTTAATTAAACATACAAGGTAAATACATATGAGGTATTTGATTAATTTGAATATATTTTGGGCTCAATTCTTACCAATCTCATATATAAAATCCCAACTAAAAGTTGGTTGAAGTTGCCAAAATCATAGGTAAGGAAGGAAAAATGAAAGTAAAATGGATTTGAGATGAAGAGTGTATATATACATATATATATTATAAAGGGAAAAGTCATTAAATTTTAATATAAATTAATATTTAAAATTTTACAAATGCTTTTTAGAAAATAAAATCCATATAAAAATATTCAAATATTTTAAATAAATATAAAAAATATTTAAATTATTAAATATAATAAAATTTTAATATTAATAAAAAATTCGATTGTATGTCAGAATTGTTTTTATTAAATTTTAAATATTTTTTTTTATTTTTTTTAAAGTTATTTAGTCTATCAACACTTTCAAGAATAATTGCACCATATATTTTGAAACTTTTTTTAAAATATATATAATATTTTTTTGATTAAATATGATTTCTTATATATAAAAAAATATAGTAAATATGAAATTTATGAATGACGTTTGTAATAATAATAATCAACAGATTATATTTCAGAAATTAATTTGAGTTTTAATTTAAAATAAAGATTTAAAATTTAATTATTCTATATTGCAAAATTAATATATATTAAGTTGAATTTTAAAAAAATAATAATAGATAAATTTGTATAAACTTTATGATTAAATAGAAAGAAAAATAAAGCGGGAAGTTAGGGAATGTTTGGCGTAGGACCGACTGATGGAATCCAATTAGCACAGTACAACCTTTTGGGATGCTGCACAAACAGACAGCCTCTTTTACTTTTTTTTTTTTTTTTTTTTTTTCTTATTTTACCCATATATCCATATATACTTTATATGATCTATATATATATATGTACTTTATATATGTGTATATATATATATATATATATATATATATATAAAGATAGCAGTGGACATGTGAGGCCAAATCATGGCACAGTGTTGTATTCGCATATTGACAAGCTCCGTGCTACTACTACTCTTTTTTTCAGTTCTCACCGACACCGACTGTTTTTTAATTCTAAAGAAATAAAGATCCAATTTGATATATAAATATACATTTTTTTATTTTTAAATTTAAAATATTTTATATGAATTTCGTGAAATTTGAAATAAATTATCAGAATATTTTATATTTAAAATTATTTTTATCATTCAGGTTTATTATCAAAAAGATATTTATGAAATGGGGGATTTGTTTGGAACGTTGAGATCTGGATGGATGCACGTGACCGTTTAGGCCACGTGATTTGCACGTGACCGTTTACAGACTACGCCAACATTGTACATATATATATATATAACTGATGAATCTCTATTTCCAAAACCTACCAACCAATCACCATCCCAAGATCTATCCTCCACCTTTTTTTATTAATTAAATTGAAAAATAAGCAAATGATATTATAAGATCATATATCATATTATTAATCATGATCATCGCGATCGACACATACTTATATAATTAATGCACGTGTAATAATCGTACATAAATTTCAAATTATGGTGCGTACCATGACATAATAAATAGGGTCATGATTAATGCTAATATTTTATTAATGCAGTAACCATATCATCTATATATATATATATGTATATGTATGTACATAAATACCGATTAACATAGAGAATCATTGACCAGACTCTATCACCCACCAAACTTCGAAAATTTACAAAATGCACCCATTTCCAATTTGCAGGTAATATGATATAATATATATATATATATATATATATATATATACAAACCCACACATATACATGATTAGCTACTGATATTAATATATAATAAACTAGTTTAGCTTAGCTGCTTCACTGCCTCCAAGGACCAAGACTGTGAAAGTAGGAATAAGATGCCAAAGCATTTATCTTTTAAAATATATAATGGAAGATTAGTATTGGTTAGACAGTTGACCCACACAGGTCAACATTAATATCTCATGTGACCTTACACATTTTAATCTAAACTAAGTTAAATAATAATAATAATAATAATAATAATAATAATAATGATCATAATAATGTGAGTGGACCTAAATTTCATGAAACAACATCTGGGGATTGCAGTAAATGTCCAGAAGCTAGTTTTGTATTCGTATATATGTATATATATATATGTATTGTTGAGAGATTCAAATGTATAGAGATAAGCTTAAGAAGTTAATGAAATTATAGTAGAGGGGTAAGCATGATATTATATTACAAACTGGCATAAGTTTCTGGAGTTTGGTGAATCTGGTAGGAACTTAAAAAAGAAACAGAGGAGAGTGTAAAATAATGTGGAAAGTGGAAGGAGAATACGTTTGCATCAAGGTGATTTGTTGAACTAATACATCAACCTTGGGGGAACTTGTTTGACTACGTGACTGATGGGCAATATTATTAGTTGATACAATCCGTAAATATATATATATATATGTGTGTGCGTGTGTGCGTGTATGGTAACAAGTGATATAATGAAGTAAAGTTTGAAATATGTATTCCACCTAAAAAGCTGGGAATACAAACAAAACTTTGATAGAGAAGCTGCTGATGTTAGTTTACAGAAATCAGAATGCAGTAGAGTTGAAAATTTAATGGTACATAAATTTTTAAGTTTCACTATTTGGTTCATATTTTATCTTTATTTATTTGCTAAAACTATGTTCCGGACAAACTTTGAGATGAAAGTAAAATTCACTGACAAGTACCATACTTATTTTACCTAGACGAATACGTAAATTTCATTAGAATGATAAAAAAATTGAGCGTATACGAAATTTTAAGTGAAAATAAATTCCAAATTTTGATTTAGAATTTCATATCGACTCAATTTTTATCTTTTTAAGTTGGATTCTCATAACCTTCTAGTTGAAATAAGTGTAGGGTTCTAAATAAATTCAATGTAAATTCTAAATTTGTTGCAAACATAACAAACTAAGCTTAATATGTAAACTTCTCCTAAAGAAAAGCCTATATGTAAAATTTAAAATTACAGTTTTCACATTTGAATCATTTGGGTCCCAATCTGAATTTTCAATTCCTACTTGGGAGTAACTACGACTACTAAGGCATTTTGTTTTCCTTGTTCTTTATGGCAAAGGTATCTCTAACAAGTTTCACCAGGAATACATTCCTCTTGGGAGAATTTAACAGCAGTTATTCCAAATTTTATCCCCAAAATGCTATCTACAAGAACTTATCTTAGGCGACCAAGGTAAAAAGACACTTTCTTACTAGTTTCCTAATGACCTTTATGATCAATTTAATTTCAGAAGAGAGTGATTATTTATAGTTGCTGCCAGAGAGAAGATCCTACAAATATTGAAGAACATATCTGCATCTAACAGCAACTGTGACTACATAAACATAGCCTCTGGCACCTGAGGGGGATCAAATATAAACACCTAGGATAAGTGGCATAGTTAACGGCCAAAAGTTTCATTGTCAAGAGGCATTCAGTGCCAAACCCATTGTGTTTCATGTGTGTAATAAGAAAGTGAGATCTTAAGATTTAGCTTATCAGTTTCAGTCTACAAATAGAAATCTACTGATCTCAATCTTCTCTTTTTTACATTTTGTTAAGAGGGGTCTTGTAATGAAGAAAACGTATGTAGGCAAGACAAGGGTGTAGAAAACATACAAGAGGGTGCTCAAAAAAGATTAAATCAAATTTCACAAGAACAAAATTAGAGGTGATAGAAAGGTTATATGCTCATTCCTTCAAAGAATTACTTACACTATTTTCTGAATGGATATGGTACAAGTTGCCTTCTGAAGAACAAGTTCCATAAGCAGTCCAGCATTCTGCTTCACCAAGGATTGAAGTGAGAAGCACAAAGTTATTGTTCTAAGAAGCGGCAACATCAGCACCTGATCAAACAAAAATAGTTGTAGTTAGGAAGATTCACCTTTCTGAGACAAACACAGCGTCAAAAGTTCTCAGTTAACTTTTCATGCTACGGTATGAATTTATTCCCCTGGCTTCTGAATTTCATACAGAATCTACTGCAGAAATATCCTTCGTTTCCCAATTTCAACAAGGCTAAATTTTTTTATTAGCTCTGAATATCTTTGCCACACGGGGGTATATGTTGATCCTCTTCCCATAATAATTTGACATTGCTGCTCTGGATTGACAAATGACGTAATTGTTCAGACTCCTTGTGTGAAGCATTTAATTTAGATTTTTCAGTTTCAGCTTTCTTCATTTCTAGCTCAAGTTGCTTGCAGTTCTCATCGTGAGCTCGATTGAACATTCTGACAAAGTTGAGCAGAGTCGAGACAACTGGAGAAGATAATTATTAGTAAACGAAATGTCATGAAAAAAAAAAAAAGCAAATTGTTGGGAGAATAACAGAAAAAATATGCATGTGAGTTGGTAAATATGACATTGGATACAAAATACCTCGTCATACTCTATAATCAAACAGAATTCTCTATTGCCATTGTTCATTTACAGAAGACATAAATAAAGAAACATCTGCCACCAGCCTTATATACCTGGTATAGCTAAATGTTGAATAAGAATAAACTCGATATACTGAGCTTATACTATAGGATACATAAAACCACTTGCTGAAGTGAAGAATGCTTTGGTAATTTAAGATAAACAAAATAGATAGAGCACATGAAACTTAATTTCCAGAGCATTTACATCTTCTGGCTGGACTGCTATTTGGTAAGAAATTGCAGAACAGGAGCTCAACCAAATTGGAAAATACATCCAATCATAAGCTAGGGCAGAAACAAAATTTAGTGGCCAACAATTATGCTGCCCCCTAAAGTAGCTACCAATATCTACTGATCCTATCAATGATCCAATTCAAACCATTAATGAAGAAAGGTCCTATCAATGATCCAATTCAAACAATTAATGAAGAAAGGTTATTGAACCTAGACATATTATACTAAATCTTCAAATTTCTCACTCACAAACTGGAAGTTCGTTCTCAAGAGGACCTTCAGCAAAATGCAAGCATGAACAAACCCAATGTCCTTTCTATATATACAAGGAAAGCAATCACATATTATCAACTATATGAATAATAATTGAAGTAATAGTCAATAACTTGACTAGTAAAAGATATTGCATAACTGTTCATAGCATTACAACCCAATCTTAATAGTCAACAAATACCTTGTTCGAAAGAACAGCGAGCTGGATCTTCTCCAAAGTATATTATTAATGCATCCACGTTTCTGCCCTGTGAAAAATCGATCTATGGGTGAGGAAGAGCCTAACTAATTAAGTTGAATGATAACCAACTGGGAATGCTTGTCATGAAAGTTAGAAACGTACCACCCCAGAATATAGTGAAGCCAAAGATCTTACTTCAGCTTCAGCGAGACAAAGGAATTCCTTTAAAGTCTGAAAAACATACAAAAGCCAAATGCTACAGACCCAAACAAAAGGAAAAAAGGAAAAAACAAAGAGATATTTGAAAAATCATCATAAGCATAAAAAATGATCCCAATAACTCTCCATGATCATCTGATTATATCAGATGCTACCATCAAAACACCCATAATGACGATGATGCATTGAGTATCCTTTTAAGACATATTTTGCTTCATCAATTACAATTAGATCTAAGATGGCCAATCATAACTTTTCAGTTTCTCATGCTGGACAATGTGAGGACACTAGAACTGATATGGTGCATGAGAACATGATGTAACTGACATGCAGAAGTTTGACAATAAATTTATAATTCAAAATGAAGTTTTTGGTGACAAATTTATAACTCAAACTATATGAAACCAATTTCGTGAGTTCAAATTAAATTTTATGGGAAATTCTTTTCTTACTCCTTCACTCTAGTAGTTTTCTTGCATGATCCTGAACAAAAATGACATGAAACCTTACCCCAACTGCACATTCAAAATTGGGAGAAATGAAATGTATGCCCTCAAAAACAGTGATTAGCATGCATATACACTACCACAAAAGAGATGTCAATTATACCTTATGAAAGTTTTCTGATACAGGACCATCACTTTCAGACATGGAAAGTTCCTGCACAACTTTCTCCAATCCTTTATTTATAGCTTGCATTTCCTCTGCCAAATATTTCAGTTGTATCTGGAAGACAATTAAACAACATTACAAGACAATAGCTTCAAGAAAGTCTTTTTTATATATTTATTCAGAATAAGGTTGACAAAGATACCTTTGATGCAGGTTCCAAACTTGCAAGATCTTTCGAGAAATCTAAGAGCTCAGGGAGTTTATCAGCAAGTACCTAAAATATTTTCAGCACGGTATAACATGAACAACAAGTTGTGCAAACGTTTCCCCGTAAAGGAATGCACTTCCACGGTAATACTCAAACAACTAACAATTTTAATTAAAAACATTATGAAGACAAGTAAATGGAGTTGATTATAAATTGTTAGACAAGTTCTTCTGCCATGTTCATAATATGAATCATTCAGAGAACTAGATTAGCCTGCATGCTTTCTCAGAAGAATGGATTACGAAGAAACAAAAGAATTAAGAAGGAGAAAAAGGAATTTGCAGAAAACTTTGAGAAAATTTCTAAAATATCCCCCCCCCCCCCCCCCCCCCAAGATTTCTATACTCTGATGCATTTTCTTAATATTTTAAGAAAATCAATATCCACATACTTCAGATGTCTAAAATCCCCTTTCTATAAGTTGATGAACCTTTTTAACGAAAAAGGACACCAAGAAAGCTAACATACAAATTGCTCCTTGAAGTTTGACCTCAATTTTCATTTTACTTCTCAGCGTTCAACAAGTTGCAATACTGAAGTTAGATTAAATTTCCAAGCACAGGATTCAGTTTGGTTTTATAACTTCTGTGGAAGAAAAAGAAATTGAAAACTAAAATAAATTGCAACATAGAAGCTCCAGAATCGATAATGTCTCAGCAAATATGCTCTACAAGACGAGAAAAAATATGTAGCTCCTCAAGTAGAAACATAAAGGGGTGTTCATGAAATCTACATAGTGCTTGTCGAGATTTTTAGAATCTAATGGTGACAATCCACTATGTGTCTATCTCATTTTTTTAGCATGTAAAGTAACTTTTCTCTCTATTATGCACCCCTTCAAATCAATTGGCAACTCGTAACAAAAAGAAGATGCATTTTTCAGATATACTTTATAGAAGTGTATTTTAATAGATATGACATACAAGGACATAAATACATGGATCATAGACAAATTTTAATTTAAGAAACAAACTTATGATTTATCTTTCCATCTAAATAAGTCATTAGTAGTCAAGCAACAGATTTATGATTTATTTTTTCATCAGGCTAATTCCTTATAGTCCCCTGAACAACTATGGAACTTCTGAGGCGTCATTATATAAGCATCATACATATGTGAAGTTTTTACTTTTGAGACAGCTTACATATGTAAACATGAGAAAGCTGATGGGTATTAAAAATATTTTTTTGGAACTTTATGTAAATTTAGGAATGACATTCATAAAAGCCATGTGAAGAATTGTAATTTCTTCTTTTGTATTAAAGGATATAGTTACAATTTTTACCTTACACAGATAATGCATGAGAGTCATCTTCTTGTTCCTTGCACGTGTCTCACTGAGCTTAAGAAGGCTGTCCAACCTAAATCCAACAGCAGAGCCTAGTGGAAAAAATTTGAAGGTGGTTTCAGAAAACTTTGCTTTAAAAAAAAAGGTTAAGCTAGATAAGAGAGAAGTATATCTGACAAAAAAAAAAAAGAAAAGTGCATAGAAATTAGAGAGAGGTGACCAAGCTAGTCGAGGACAATAGACAAGGTGATTGTAGCTAGTACAGCATTCCAATTTCTCCAACTCTGAGACTAATCAGTTAAGCAACAACCAATGAGAATGGGATTTTAGTTCAATTCAGAGAGAGAATCTATTTTCTTTCTAGAAGCTGCTGAAGGACATGGCCAAATTACTAGGTCTATGCCAGCCATACGAATCAAAGTTTAATAACAAAACCTCAAGTGTAATATGCTAGTGATTGTTGGAGATTGACATTATGGATAGAACCACTAGAAAGAAAATGTAGAGTATATTAGAGCAACACATAACATGAAAAATCAACAAGAAGCCGGTGCATAAAAGAATTAGAAGTAAAATGATTTATTTAATAACTGAGTGATATCTGGGTAACTATGATGAGACATACTTCATCAAGACATGCATTATTTTCAATAATTTGATAACATGACTGAAAGAAAATTCAACCTTGATAATATGTGATGGAGAAATAAAATACAAACTTTTACAATAATGTGTTACTTGAATACAAATGATGTCACAAAGAACACTTCAATCAAGAAACAATTTATGAGCTCCAGGCATATAACTAATTGCTTAGATATGTCATCCAAAGAGTTGAAACTTCGAAAAGTTTTGTTATCATGAAGAACCCTAGTATTGACAAGAAAACTGTTATCCTTCTATCTGAAAAAATATATAATGATTTAAGAATGATAAGCACAAATCTAACTTTTAAATCACCTCTTGCAGTTCCCTGGTTCAAAGCATTTCCTAGTGAAAGAATTGTTTGCATGATCCTCATAAATTTGAAAGAGTTCCTTATCTGATAAAAAATATTAGAACATAGGTTAAACATGCCAAGTACTTGAATAACTCAAACAGAGTTCAATAAATAGAAAATTAGTAACAGAATACCATTTACCTCTTCTGTTGCAGAGTTTACAACATTCAGGCTATTTCTAAGATCAGAAACCTGAGGGTAAATTTTAAAAGACAATTAGAATAAGACCAGACTGCTTGGAAGCAAGTGGATGAATGGTTCTTTCCAACCTGTGTTTGAAACTGCATCTTAAATGAGAAAACTCTGAGCTTGGATTCTGCACGTGGAACTTTCATCAACTCTAAGAAAAACTGTAATGTAAGGCAGAAACAATTAATACTATGGAGAATGCCAAACAACCACATAGACTCTCAATTTTCCAGATTGAGCAGTTTACAATTCACAGAGATTTGTCCCAACTTTAATACACATGAAATGTCAATAAATGACGATCCATCCTTCTAAGAAGAAAGCAGTTTGCAGGGAACAGAAAAGCACATAAGGAAAGCAAGTTACCTGTTCACATTTTCCTAGCTTTTCCTTCTCCCCAGTGTAGCCCTGAACACAAAAATATAAAATTGTAATTCAAAAGGATCAGATGAAAGCATTATCTTGAGGCAGTTGACATTTCCACAAGTTTAAACTTAGTGGAGATCAAGAATTCAGCATATAATAGGTTTAATGTCAGCATACTTTGAGGAGTTCCATCTCTTCCTTCGTCGGACAAAACTTTACGAGGTTCTCTACTTGATCAACATCTAATGCTGAATCCTCTAGGGCAAGAACTGAGTTCTGTCAATGTTTCATAAGACAGCCTATCGATAATCTTCCAATGTGCACAAGAAAAAAGCAAATTCTAAAGTACAAAAAAGAAAAAGACATGCACCATTCTGGATGACAATGCCCAAATGACAGATCACACTTATAGGAAACATAGTAGGAACAAGATAAAAGAAGAATAAGAGACAAGCAAATTGCTAGTGAGAGTCAAAATTATATTCCACTTTTCCCTCTTCTTTTTCCTTTTTTTAACAACAAAAAAAATTAATAAGATTAAAAAATTTCCAGTTAAAGGAGCATTAGTAGGGTTCACAAACCACTATTGTCCAATAAATTTAAGCACTATTTTGGTGGATTTTTATAACTTACTTTGCTTGGTCCTCAATAGATTTAAAGGAGCCTGATTGCCATGCTACTTTGTCTAGTGCGGCAGTTATCAGATGTCTAAGCTCTAAATTGCTTAAATTCCAATTTATCATATATTAAATCCTGTATTGTTAAGAGAACATCTTTGGCTAGGAGATTTTAGACAAGATTGAATTTACAATGCAAATCTTGTGGCTTTCTAGATGAGAGGGAGGAAAGGTAACAATTGAACTTTTGATTGGCAAAAATTCTATCTAGAGAATGCCCGAGAGTTTCTGTTATCGGTTTATTAAATCCACCTCCATTACTTATATTCAAACATCACCAACTATAGCACCAACGTTCCTATTCATGCAACAGTGACAGTCAACTGAAATTCTATACTAATATTTTAAAAAATAAAAAAATAAAAATTCCTATAGAATTCATTTGCAACTTGTCATTTATTTTAACTAGGAAATTTATAAATTCAATTTGAAGATAATGAATTGAGCTCATATAAAATTCTACATGAAATTCCATAAGAGCTTAGTTAAAAATAAGTGCAGATCTGCAAAATAGTTCCACACAAATATTAGATTTATTCCAAACATAGCTAAATTTTATCCTATACAAACTTGCATTTACCAAGCACATGAACATGACAATGTCAAGACAGATGAGAGGAAATAAATGATAATATCAATAAAAGATGGACATTATAGAATGAAGAAGACATCTCCAGTGGCTGGGCCTCTATAGCTCAGAATAAATCTAGCAGTCAACTTAGTAACTCTCTGAAGAATAACCTGCAGTTAACCACTAACCAATTCTAGAAAATCTCTTCCAAGCCTTAAAGTATCATGATCTCACCATTAGGTCATGCAATGGAACTTTCACCTTTGAAAGCATGATTTCACAATTGTAGGCTCGCCGGTGGTCGATCTGCAATGAATGGTGTTACAAAAAAAAAACTAGTATTGGGAATGAGGCACACAAGATTCAAACACCACAAAACAAGCCCACCCAACAATGTAAACTAGTTTTACGACATGTGTTGATATCTAAAAGATCAGATATTAACATTTCTGATGAGAAAAATAAAATGAGTATTTCTTCCCATCCCTAAGTTTCAAGTATCCAACATAATGCAGTTTGAAAAAGACAGTTAGCAACAAAGTAAGATGCTTCACATTTTCGTGTTATATTATCTGGTGCTTCATTCTATATAAGTATGACAAACAATCAATAATAGATCAATAAGTGATATAATCTAGTTTCCATTTACTAAAAGTATCAATAAAGAGAGAGCTCTGTTCTCTTATCTTAATGACATAAATAAGAGAAAGCATAGAACTAGAGTATATAAAAGAAAAAAGATGATTTGAACATGCAGTCTGGAACATAGTATTTAGTCCAGAAAAAGAAGAAGATAGTTCGAGGCTGGTTCAATAAATGAAGGCAGATAAAATAAAAAATGAGTAAAACAATTCATTATGCAGATATTAAGTTACCAGTTGAACTTTCTCAGATTTAGGTGCACATGAACCATGAGTGCTTGATTTTGTGCGAAGCTCTAAATTTGGAGTTGCTGAGAAAAGATTTTCAAGTTCTAGCATATCAATCTCTGGAGCCCTACATGGATATGTCATATTTAAGGTCCTGTAATGCATAAAAAGGTACAAAAAACAAAAAAATCACTAGACAAAGTTGAGGTTCTCTCTTAGCGCAATAGTGCATACGTGGATGCATCACCGGACTTTTGTGCTTCAGCCCATAAACTTCCTTGTACAGCTCTTGTTAATTTCAACCAATGCAATGGTTTTAATTTCTTGGTTTGATGACTCCTCGAATTAACAGCACGTAACATCCGTCCCTTTGTGGACATGGGAGAACTATATGGTGGTGGAGGAGATGGAGTTTTGTTACCAGCTTCAGAAGGAAGTGCAGAGGAATTGAGTGACATGGCAGGAGTCTGTGGTAATGGTGGTGGTACTGGGGATGAAGTAACAGGATCAGTGACTTTTCCAGAATGAAGAGGAGGGGGTGGTGGTGTAGGAGGTCCACCTCTAACAATTGCATTTTCCTTTTGAGGTGGAGTTGGAGGAGGAGGAGGAGTAGGAGGTGCAGCAGGAACTTTAGAGGAATTTGATGACACATTGGGGGTCGGGGGTGGGAACACTGATGAAGTACTAAAATTGGTGGTTTTCCCAGAAGGAAGAGGTGGCGGCGGAGGTGGAGGAGGTCTGGCTTGAACAGCTGGTTTCTGACTCAAAGGTGGTGTTGGAGGAGTTGATATTGGAGGAGCAGGGTTTGGTGGCGGCAGCAGAGATGGTGAAGTTAATTTGGACTCCGGCAGTTTAGGAGAAGATAATAAACCGTTTCTTGTGGTACTTAAAGACTGTACGGGAGGTGTCTGACTGTTTCCCGACAACCAACTCTGGTCGTGTGAACAGTTCTCAGACTCCTTGACGAGTGAAAGCTCAGATGATTTTGAAGATTCAGGATGTGTTGATGGTGGTGCTGGAAGAGGAAATGAGGATGTTGGTGGCAAATCTGAGACAATTTTAGTTTCAGGAGATTCAGTTCCTGATGAAGCAGTTATGGTTGAGTCCACCACTGCTAGAGCCACTTTCTCCCGATGGCTGAGTTCAGCATTTTTAAATGTGTCATGATCATGGAAAAGAGGTTTACCATGAGGAGCCTGGGTTGCACTATGATCCGTCAAGGCCACCAAAGATGAATCTTGCTTAGAACTACAAACAGGCTGCAGCCTTAGTTGGTCCATGATATCAGACCGACTAGATTGATATGCAGCACACAAATCTTGGGAGGTAGTCTTCTTGTTTAGGTCAGTATCTGAAGTTGTTCTTGGTGAGGGCACAGACTCAACCTTCAGTCCCGAAAACGGAGATAACTTTCCGCTATTTATAATATCTTGAATCCTTCTAGGACTTCTCTCCCGCAGTCTAGGGCTAGTTGCCACCTTCAGATCATGTTCAGAATCAGACTTTTCCTGGAGAATGTTTGTTACACTTAAATGTTGAAGCATATTAAGTGCAACATCTGCCTTATGATCTAACCAATCAACTTGGCTAAATATCTCGTGAACTTTGGCAAATGCTTCAATAGGAAGACCTTCTTTCTCCTCCAAATATGGAAAATTAACTGCAGCAACAGCTGAAGCATCATCCATCTCTGAGAAAATAAGCTTTATCCAGAAAGTAAAGTTTTCATTAGAGAGACAGCACCACAAACCACCTTGTGAAATCAAATAAGACATGGTCACATAGACATACCTCAGCTCTGAAGTTCTTTGGAAATTGTTCTCTAGCATCCCATAACGTGTCAATTTCATCACGGTTTAGCATCAAAATGTTTGATCTAATAAAAGCTGTGTTGAACACAATCCGGAACATCATCGTTTCTCTTTCCATATCATCATTCAAGTTGAGGCATTCGACCACAACATCACCTTGAATATGGCAGTTGATATCAATCTTAACTAGTTCACATTCTACCTGCAATTAAATGGTAAGCATTCCAAATAATCACATTGTTATGACATTGAAACAACTTGAGTGAGCATATAAAAGAAACTATAGCAAAAAAGGAATTTGTCCACCATAAAGAAATATGCGAGGGCATTAAAATATATAAAAAAACTGTCTCTGACCAGGCTGTAAGTCCCAGTGTCCAAATTAAAGATAACAAGCTCAATCTCAATGATAATCCTGCTATCTCCTCTATAGCAGAGAGTCTTTGGATATTACTGATGGTATGATTAGTTGAAAAAAGAAAATTATGTTCCAGTTGATAAAAATATTCAAGTCAATGGCCAAGACCAGAAAGCCCTTTAAATCTTTACATGGCTCTACGCTCTTCCATTTTCTACCTACAAATACATTCACTACACTCACTGTCTATTTTTATACAGTGATAAAGTGTTTTCTCCTTTGTCTTGGAAAATGTTGCAGACAGAATAATGTGTATACAATTTTACTCATGAGACATGAGCCAATAAAATGCAGTTTGAATTTGTTGAACAGATTAATCAGTTATCTGCTTGCCCTTGGAAGTTCAGGGCTAATGGGATAGAAAAAGTTATAATAAGTTTGAAAGGTTTTAAGCATCAATAAGGATGGCAGGTTATCTCATGGACCACCATGATTTACAATGTACAATTTGATTCAATGCAAAAGCAACCAATCCCAAATTGTGTGGCATAGATCCATGTAGTACGTTTATTTTGATTTAATATCAGCCTTAAAAATGTAGTTTTAGGATCAGAAAGATTAAAAGCAACAATAAATCGCATCCAATATCGATGTTAAAAAATTTGCTCCTTTATTTAAGAAAAATGTTGCTGAAAGAATGTCCTATTTATGAGGTCTTACTCATAAGATATGAAGTAAATGAAGTGCAATTTGAATACATTGAACAATAAATTTTATCTGCATGCCTTGACAGTTCAAGGACCCATTAAACAGGTAATTCAGAAGTAAATTCTGTTATGTTAATGAGGTGCAATTTGATGTAATGAAAAAGCAAGTAACATCAAACAGTATTTGACACAAATTCACAGGTTATTTATGCACTCAATTTCCTTACTTGCCTCAATTAATGCATGGATTATTTACATATGAAAAACAAAATAAGTGGCAAAAGCTAAATTATATATCCAACACCTGCTTATAGAGTCGGACAGATTTGCTCTTCTTTGGGGATGAGTACAAAATGTTGGGAGTTCCTTCAGCTGTTAGAAAATGATCCTGTCCATATATCCGAAAAAATGGACGACAACCCCCCTGCCCATCAAAATCAGGAATAAGCCTCAGAATGACACAATCCAAAGTGAGAGCTCGATCCACTGGAGGCCACTCTGAGACCACATTCCTCCTCAAGATGTACTGGAGATAACGTATCTGAGAAGGGATTGGATTTAGAGGCGACAACAAGTGCAAAAGCTCGCGCGGAGCCAGCCTGTAGATCATGTCCAAGGTCTTCTGCTCCCCACTGTACTGCTTCCGGTAAATCAAGAGTGCAGCCAGCATAAAAGCTAACACTGGCCAGCCACCACGTTCACAATGCATTAGTAGCAAGTTATTCAGTCCAAGTGAAAGCCAGCTTTCACATGATCTGAGAAAATGGTGGACCACCTCCATCTTGAGCAATGGACACCCCTCGTAGTGCCGAGGATAATCCATTATGGTCATATCATACTCGGACAAAACATCAGCCATCATGCTCCGCGTCTCCCCCTCACGGAAATTGAACACCAACAGAGAAGCTTCAGGAGTGTGATCCCTAAGTTGACCGACAACCCCTCCTATGTACGATTTATAATTTTCTGTCTCCCATGGATCAGTAGTAAAGCAGCAGTCGAAAACTACAAGTACAGAGAATTGCCACAGCATTATGACTCACTTCAGAGTTTAACCAAAATAAAAGGAAAAGAAAAATCCATATTGACAATCCCAACAGTAATCCAAATCTATATGGTTCTGAATTTTTCTAATCGCGATGAACCTGGAAGTCAGGTACAGTGCTTCCACTGTCTCCATTACTGTATAACAACTTAATGGAACATACGAACAATCACAAGAACTCCAAAAATCCTCTAGTTAAGCAGTCAACATTTACTCAACTTTCTGCTTAACAAATTGTTATGCAAATTACCTTTACCAAAAGATTCAAATATCTCCTCACCTGTTTTAAGCTCAATATTGAAAGTATAAAGAGAAAGTTGAATTAAACAAACAAGAACAGAAACAAGAGTAGTCTATGAAGTTCATCATAGCATGTCTCACACGCTCAATTCGCTATCTACTCTGTTCTCTCAACTCAGTAAACAATAAAACGAAAAAGAAAAATCCCTGAATTATAACACCTTATTCTTCTCCGATAGTTTCCAGTCAGCCAAACGGAAAAAACGGATTACGATCAAACTCAAATAAGGAAAAAAAGAAAAAAAAAACAAAAAAACAAAACGAAAAGCAAATTGTCAAACACATACCAAACAGAAACTAAATCACGATCGCAGGAGACATAATTCAACCCCAAAAAAATAAAAGATAAGCGATAAGAACAAATTCAAAAGCAAAAAAAAAAAAAAAACTAACCGTAAACTCGCTCACAGATCTCGAGCAATCCATCGGGCGGTTTTCTATAAAACAATTTGCGAAACAACGCCATCTCTCACTTTCCTCAAACTCCTCCAATTCCCTAAATCAGCTCGTTCATTCACTTTTTCACAACGACACGAACACAGAGACGCTCGTATCCTGTCCTTTTCCTTTCTCCGCAGTCCTGAGAAACTCCGGCGTCAAAAATTTGAAATTCCGGTCCGTTTTCAGGCAATCTTCAAGAAAAAGATTGATAATACGGGTTAGCACTGATTACGTTTTGATTAAGCAAAATCGACAATGGTGATGATTGGGTAAAATGGAAAATAAAAATGTTTTTCTTTGTCGTTTTCTGCACGCAAAAGCCCCTGTTCACACTTAACGGATTATTTCAAGAGGCGCGCTCATGACGTGTACACCACTACCAGCCGCCAAGTAATTTTTGTTTAAATATTTTAATGTAAAATAAAATGATATCTCAAATTTACCCCTGAAAATTAATTATTTAATTTACCAAATTATATAATAATCAATTTAATTTGCCTTTGTGACTTCCCAAAAATATAATAAATTATCCTATATTTAACTTAATTTGATAATTATAATTTTATTAATATATTAATTAATAAATTAAGTATACGTAAATTAAATATAGTTATTACAATAATTAAAAGAATACAATGTTTCTTTCGCTTAAAAATATAATAAATTTAAACTTAACTCAATTTGATCATCGTAACTTTACCAACACATTAATATATTGAATATAAAATCTCGTAAAATCAAATATTATAAGTTTATTATTGTTAATTCGTAATTTAACTTAATTTGACCGTCATAATCTCACTAATATACTAATTAATAAACTAAGTATATATAAATAAAATATTATAAATCAACTATTATAATAATTAAAATAATACAACCGTCACATAATGTTTCTTTCGCTCCAAAAAATAATAGATTCAAACTTAACTCAATTTGATCATCGTAACTTCACCAAAACAGCAATATATTGAATCTAAAATTTTATGGAATCAAATATTATAAGTTGATTATTGTTAACTCATGATTTAACTCAATTTAACCATCATAATCTCACTAATATATTAATTAATAAACTAAGTATATGTAAATTAAATATTATAAATCAACTATTATAATAATTAAAAGAATATAGTTGTCACATAATGTTTCTTTTTGCTTGAAAAGATAATAGATTTAAACTTAACTCAATTTGATCATCGTAACTTCACCAACACATTAATATATTGAATATAAAATCTCATGGAATCAAATATTATAAGTTGATTATTGTTAACTCATGATTTAACTCAATTTAACCATCATAATCTCACTAATATACTAATTAATAAACTAAGTATACATAAATAAAATATTATAAGTCAACTATTACAATAATTTAAAGAATACAGCCGTCGTATAATGTTTCTTTTTGCTTGAAAAGATAATAGATTTAAACTTAACTCAATTTGATCATCGTAACTTCACAAACACATTAATATATTGAATCTAAAATCTTATGGAATCAAATATTATAAGTTTATTATTGTTAATTTACGATTTAATTCAATTTGACCATCATAATCTCACTAATATACTAATTAATAAACTAAGTATACATGAATCAAATATTATAAATCAACTATTACAATAATTTAAAAAATACAGTCGTCACATAATGTTTCTTTCGCTTGAAAATATAATAAATTTAAACTTAACTCAATTTGATCATCGTAACTTCACCAAAACATCAATATATTGAATATAAAATTTTATGAAATCAAATATTATAAGTTGATTATTGTTAACTCATGATTTAACTCAATTTAACCATCATAATCTCACTAATATACTAATTAATAAACTAAGTATACGTAAATAAAATATTATAAGTCAACTATTACAATAATTTAAAGAATACAGCCATCGTATAATGTTTCTTTTTGCTTGAAAAGATAATAGATTTAAACTTAACTCAATTTGATCATCGTAACTTCACAAACACATTAATATATTGAATCTAAAATCTTATGGAATCAAATATTATAAGTTTATTATTGTTAATTTACGATTTAATTCAATTTGACCATCATAATCTCACTAATATACTAATTAATAAACTAAGTATACATGAATCAAATATTATAAATCAACTATTACAATAATTTAAAAAATACAGTCGTCACATAATGTTTCTTTCGCTTGAAAATATAATAAATTTAAACTTAACTCAATTTGATCATCGTAACTTCACCAAAACATCAATATATTGAATATAAAATTTTATGAAATCAAATATTATAAGTTGATTATTGTTAACTCATGATTTAACTCAATTTAACCATCATAATCTCACTAATATACTAATTAATAAACTAAGTATACGTAAATAAAATATTATAAGTCAACTATTACAATAATTTAAAGAATACAGCCATCGTATAATGTTTCTTTTTGCTTGAAAAGATAATAGATTTAAACTTAACTCAATTTGATCATCGTAACTTCACCAAAACATCAATATATTGAATATAAAATTTTATGAAATCAAATATTATAAGTTGATTATTGTTAAATCATGATTTAACTTTATTTAACCATCATAATCTCACTAATATACTAATTAATAAACTAAGTATACGTAAATAAAATATTATAAGTCAACTATTACAATAATTTAAAGAATACAGCCATCGTATAATGTTTCTTTTTGCTTGAAAAGATAATAGATTTAAACTTAACTCAATTTGATCATCGTAACTTCACCAACACATTAATATATTGAATATAAAATTTTATGGAATCAAATATTATAAGTTAATTATTGTTAACTCATGATTTAACTCAATTTAACCATCATAATCTCACTAATATACTAATTAATAAACTAAGTATACGTAAATAAAATATTATAAGTCAATTATTACAATAATTTAAAGAATACAGCCGTCGTATAATGTTTCTTTTTGCTTGAAAAGATAATAGATTTAAACTTAACTCAATTTGATCATCGTAACTTCACCAACACATTAATATATTGAATATAAAATTTTATGGAATCAAATATTATAAGTTGATTATTGTTAACTCATGATTTAACTCAATTTGACCATCATAATCTCACTAATATACTAATTAATAAACTAAGTATACGTAAATAAAATATTAAAAATTAACTATTACAATAATTTAAAGAATACAGTCGTTACATAATGTTTATTTCGCTTGAAAAGATAATAAATTTAAACTTAATTTAATTTGACCATCGTAACTTCACAAACACATTAATATATTGAATCTAAAATCTCATTGAATCAAATATTATAAGTTGATTATTGTTAACTCATAATGTTACTTTCTATATCTCTAAATGTGTGAAATGGGATGATTATGTACTAAGCAATTTTTGTCCTATGAAATTGATTTAATTTAAATTTATATGTTTTTGTTTTAATTAAATCTAATTCTAATTTACTTAATTCATTGAGTTATGATTAATTTGGATCGGGCCTATGTTGGGTTCGGGTCAAGACATTAAATTTCAAAGGACAACTCCAACAAGCGGGTCGGTTGGGCTAAGAAGAGTGGGCCCACAGGATCAGTTTGACCGTTTGACCAAATTATGATTAAGCACAATTTATAAAATTAAGAACAAATTATCAAATTAATTATCAGAATTTAACGTTAATTACAATTTAGTTTTTGATTTATAACATTTTCTATATATTTTGAACTTCTAATTTTCTTCTATTTTATAATAAAAAAATTAAAATATTTATGTTGTATTTTAATCAAGTAATTAGTTAAAACTATTAATTAAATTAATAACACGGTATAACTATTTTATAACTTAATTAATTAGTTAAAATTATTTTTTAAAGTATTCAAATATAATCTAATTATTCCAATAATTTTCGTTAAAAATAAAAAGAAATTAAAATTCGAATTAGGAAATAAATTACAGGAATTGTCGAAATTGGATGACTAATTTTGTTGTGTACCTTAAAATTAAATTAGATTTGGAAATCATTAAAAATAAATTAAACATCTAAAAAGAAATAGTTAAGATATTTAAAATCTTTGTAATAAAAATATACTGAACTATTATATAATTATTTTTTAATAAATATCTATATATTAATTTCATGCTATAGAGTTGAATCATATAATTCATATTTTTTAAAATTTTGAATATTTATATCATGTTTTGTAAGAATACACGTTTAAATCATGAGTCATGAGGTTATGTCTTTTCTTAAAAAAAATTTATATTGTTATAAAATTTACAAAAAGAATTACATTAAGAAAAATATGAGAGGGGTCAACTTTTCATAGAGGGGATAGTTTATTCCTCTCCTTGAATCTATACAATATATACATACATATATATATATATATATGAATGTATGTGTGTGTGTATGAATTGGTTGACCGAGCCTATGAAGATCCATAGGGAAGAGAACAAAAGATAAAGGCCTTGACTTTAAAAATTTTGCAATGTGAAAAATTATCTATATATGTATATATATGTGTATATATATGTGAATGTATTTGTTAGAGTTAAAAGCTGACATGAATGACAATGTAGAAAAGGAGATGGGGACAAGGGTGATTATGGGTGGTACCACAATTCAAAAATTCCATGTGTTTTTGGAATCATCACCCTTGTCCATACTCTTCACTTCAACAAACTACTACTTATTTTCACCTAATCCTTCATTATAAACAAACCTTATACAAGTAGTCACCCAACAAACTCACATATCATTCATAACCCATTTTAGGAAATACATACATATATATACACACACACACATATGTATATATTTGTTCATATAATCTCCTCCAAATGCAATATATGACTCTTAAAATCTAATTTCATAGTACATAATCACTAATTCAACCAAGAATTTTTAAATTTGATCACCGAAAAATTAGTTTTAGATAGTTACGTAAAATTTACATTATTATTTGAATAATTAATTAAACTATTTATATTTTCGTATTAAAAGAATGTTTTAATAATAATTTATGATAAATTTTACTCATTTTTTTATTAAAATGAATTATTTAATCAATTCACTATATTAGAACGGTAGCCTACATATTTGATTAATGAATTCAAACACACTTAACAATAATAGCGAACGTATTAGAATATACATATATATATATATATCTATGATAGAGAGACTTATTTTTATAAATTATAAATATATTTTGACTTACTTGGTTGAATATAAGTAATAGAGTGAGAAACTCCTAGAATCACATTTCAAATACTTTGGACTCAAAAAGGTAATTAATTTATAAGAGTAATAAAAATTTCATTGTCATGTAGCTAAGAATGAATCAATAAGAATCTCACTTTTGGCTCGAAGTTACTCAAATTCAAACTTTGATGACTTTTTGGATGTACTTTAATTGGGAGATACATATACATATACATATACTCCTAAATTATATGCTTTTTTGATATGATGTAAATTTAATAGTATTTAACCTTTAGCTCAAAATGATAGGGTAAGAGAGAGAGAGAATAAATTAAAAGTATTAATATTCTTTTAATAAATATATATATATATTTTATTAATTAAGTTATATATATATATTCATTATAAAATAATTTTTTAATAAAAACGCAAAATTTCTCGTCCTAACTCAAACTTATAATCTCTTACAAAAAATTTACTATATTACATTTATAAGCACTCAACAACACAATGAATTTTTGTGTTCTTCTGTTCCTTTTTCATGGATTTAAAATGCATAATCTTCCAAAGACAAACAAATGTCTGCCACAGTTCCCAATTCTCAGAATTCCATACAAATAATATTGAATTCATCTCCTTTGTCTCTACATATACAAACACACTTCTATCATCCCACCCAATTTCTTCCTAATACCAAACTCCATATCAATAAATATTTTTGTATTCAACAACAAAGTTTTATTTGATGATCATAATCATATCAGTAATTTTTCTCCTAACAAAAATCACCATAGCTTAAAAAAAAAAAAATGCAATGACACGACAAAACTAATTTGAAGAATGAACCATGCATGTCGTGTCAACCATATGGAATAACTTTTCCAGCAAGTGAGGACAAATCCTACAATGACCTTCTGCCAAGAATAACACAAGTTACATATTGTAGTACTTGGGAATCTGATTAAAGAGGTATCTGACTTACAGACCTTTTTATTTAACCCTTTTTCTGCTTTCTTCTTTTTCCCTAAAGCTGATATGCATACCCATTTGCTCCTATTATTGATTTTTAATGTGTAAATAAGGGAAAAGAATGTGACCTTTTCTAATTTCTATCTAGTCTCTAGCTAACAATCCAGCCTAATTTATTATCTTTTACATAAAACTTTCACAATCTCTGACACCAGTCATTATACAATCATCAATTCCGTGATATTCACTGTCCTTCAATTCTGTATAGGCTACTGCTTGTATCTATATAAAGGGTAGTTGAGGTTCTTCACTTCCACCAAGAAGGTTAGATGATACAGAATCCCCAAGAGAATTAACCAGAGAGCCCGTAGCTCAGAAGTCCAATCTATATATTTATAGTAAAGGAGAAATTAAAGAAGAAGAAAAGATGGGTCGTAAAGTAGACCATGATGAGAACATTAAAGGTGAAATGATAATGAAGCCACTTGAAGAAGCAGTACTGAAAGACATGTCCACTACTAAAAAGGATGTCAATAAAGGAACATGGACAGCAGAAGAAGATAGAAAACTGGCTGAGGTTATTGCAATTCATGGGACCAAAAGGTGGAAGATAATTGCAGCCAAAGCAGGTTTTCTTTCTTTCTCTTTTTCTTTTCACTTTCTTGTTCTATATACTACAAAGATGGAAGAGACATTATACAAATGGCTTGAATGGTACCTCTCATTTGATGTTTTCTTGGGCTGCAGGTCTCAATAGGTGTGGCAAGAGTTGCAGGCTACGATGGATGAATTATCTGAGACCAAACATCAAGAGAGGCAATATATCAGAACAAGAAGAAGATTTGATACTTAGGCTTCATAAACTTCTTGGAAACAGGTTATATATACATATATATGTATTTATATATATGTGTGCTTGTGTGTGTACGATGGTGATGATGATAATGATTATATTATATACAATGGGTTCTTTCTAAAGTAAGCAAGCTGTGTTAATTAGGTGGTCTCTGATTGCTGGAAGATTACCCGGGCGAACCGACAACGAGATAAAGAACTACTGGAATTCTCATTTGAGCAAGAAGATAGAGCTGAAAGACAGACAAAGTGGAGCTTCAGAAATCAGAGAAATGTATGTTGGTGAAAAAAGAAAAGTAATGGAGAGCAAGGAGATTAATTTAGAAGTAATGAAGGAAGAAGAGATTAATGGCTGTAATGGAGGGGAAGGCTCACCCTCAGGGAGCTTTAATGTTGATGATTTCTTTGATTTTTCCAATGAGGACCCACTGAACTTGGAGTGGATGAGTAGATTTGTTCAGCTTTGATTCTAAGGGCTTGTTTGGCATGGAAATTAAGTTGATTAGTACTCAAGGGTTTATGTTTGTGTGCAGCTTTTTTAGCATGATACAAAAAGTTCACACAGCATGTCTACTTGTTTCAATTAAATCTTTGTTTCAAGTGTGTTTGTTAACCTTAAATCACTGCTACTCAATCTACATAAACTTCGAACAATAATTCACAGTAATTATTTCAGTTTTCTCTACTGTGATTATATGGTTTTAATTCTAGTACTTAGTACTCCAGAAGTAAAATACTAAATGTATTAGATTAATGTGAAGGACTGCTCCATTTAGATCCTTCTTAAGAAATTTAATTTCAGTATGTTAAAGCTCAATAGTCTTACTGTTAAATCAAAAAATTCACTAGGAAAATTTCATTTCATACCTTTAAATGTATTCCTCCTATATATAAACTAAAGCAGCAATATACATAACTTAAGTACAATAAATCATGTTTCAACAAATTATACAAAAGACTAAAACAAGGACTGAATAAAAAATAAACCAAACACGGTATAACTTTATTTCCTAATATCTGCTACTAAATCTATTTAATAAAGTTTCAATTCTTATATATAAATTTTTGAAAATACCGAATGCACGAAATTGATTTAGAGAGAAATGCACACTTGAAATTATTAAGGATGTTATTCAATCTTGATATATTAAAGCTGGTCTAAGAATTCTCTTGCTACAAAAAACAAAATAGTTTACATCTAAATAATTTTTTGTAAGAGGTTGAACTTAAATACTCACTATTAAAAAATGCAAGATGGCAGAGGACTAATCAAAGGCAATAAATTATGTAAGTTATGTTAAGATTAGTGTGAGATAGAAGTAAAACTATAAATTAACCAAAAAATTAAAATTAAAATTGTCAAGAACAATATAACTTTATTCATAAAAAGTTAAAAAAAAATAACTACATAAAATATATTCCAATTTATTCTCATAAAAAGCTATGTGATCCAAGCAACGTAACTCTTTTGCATGCATGAGCATGCATCATAAATTGCTTACGTACGGAAATAGATCCTCATCTGTGTACTTTAGATCTTTGACATCACAATAAATATATAATAAATCACCACATGCAAACCTTTCATTCTGCAACTGGTGGCATTCCCTTTTACGGGTTACTTTGTCTGGCCTCACAGGGAGCTGCACAGGCTTCTAATTACTTGATCAAAGTGAGAATTACAGCTCCAAGTAACTGAAATTTACCGAGCAAGACACAGGATCCAAGAAAAAATAACTCAAAGTCAAAATGAATTTGAATAACAAAGCTTATACCCCTCAATAATTCATTCTGTAGGGTACAGGGTCCTGCCAGCCAATTTTGGGTCCCAATTGAATTACATGTGCAGACTGCATCCCTATATAGAAATATATTCTATGGGAATATATTCC
The DNA here is from genome assembly GCF_054855325.1 of Carica papaya. NCBI lineage: Eukaryota > Viridiplantae > Streptophyta > Magnoliopsida > Brassicales > Caricaceae > Carica > Carica papaya. Next base: position 28,542,680 of record NC_142315.1, on the reverse strand, counting down.
CCTAATGTCAAGACTCTGAGACTGACTATAAATAAGATTCTAGTTCAAATGCAGTTCACCCAGTTGAGATCCTGCAAATGGATACTGCATGTTAGTTTTGTCTTATCAATTACCTTCAGTGACTTATCTCAAAAAAAAAAAAAATCAATTACCTTCAGTGACTAAAAGCATCTAATAGCTTTTGTCTAAAAGCATTTTTAGTTGGTTTCTACTTATCAATGGTAAGAAAATTTCTAATCCTTCTATACTAATTTAATAACTGCCCAGTAATCATCTAATATCATACAACTATCTGAATCCTACATAATGTTTAAGTGACTAGTATTTTAAGTTATTAAATTACTCAAGGATGTTGAATAATCATCACAGGGCTTGAAACATGAGTGTCCTAAGCAACACCACAGTAGCACCCTTGGTTTGGTTCTGTCTATCAGGGATACCTTTTGTCTCAATATACCACCGAAAGATAATTGCTTTTAAGATGAACAGAAGATGAACATTATTCACTTGTCTTTCTCACTCCTGAACAAAGTTCCCTATTTCAACCAATTCAACTAAAAGTACAACTAAATTTTGGTGGCAATAATACATGGGAAGCAATTTAAATCACTCAATTTTACTGGTCATGGTAAGATAATGGAACATCACTTAAGACCGAAAATAGAAATCATTGACAGCTCGTGATTCTCGAATAGAAGAAAAAAGCAGGATGCAAAATTGTAAGAATATTTTATCTTTAGTTATTTACTTCACATTTCAATCTAAACAAATTATGCACAGCCTAAATTCCATTATAGCGGAGTTCAACTCTGTGAGGCAGTAGTAGGCTTGTTGGCTCAGATCATTTACAGGTTCAGATCCTGCATTTAAAAGACTTGAATAAGAAAAAGAGAAAAAAACAGAAACTAGCATCAAATCAATTTGAAACTTACATATCATCATTTCTAATTTTTTATTTTGTGGAACAAAGAACATAATTTCAGTGAGCAAGACATGGCATAGAAAACTATCCTATCACTTTTCCGAGGAACAATTAATTGGAACTTTAAGCAAATGATGCACTTACAATATGAACAGCTTCTACACAGCCCCTATTACTGAGTTAGCCCCATGCCATGGAACAAGCATAATTGACAACCAATTTCCCATCAAAACCAAAATTCTGCGGGGTAAAACCAGCAGTGGGTAAGTAATGAAGCTCCTTTAATACACACACACAGAGTAGTAAGGAGCACAGCAAAAGTAAAAATCAGCACATTTCTGCAGGACTGCAGGAGGAATTGAAATTAATTTCCAAGATAAGTTAACTGAAAACATCTCAAAAGGAGAAAAGCATGTTGTTGAAATAGTTCAAATGCATGAATCTAAAGACTTTGAAATATACAAAATATATTTTAGAGTTCATGATTACAGATAACCCTTAATGTAGGATTGAGCTAATAGCATATAAAATACTTGAATTCTCCAAGCATATGCTAAAAGGTTGTCTCATCCTTAGAGACTAGAAGCGCAATGAGAAGATCTATTCACAAAAGGACAACAGAGAAGATTATTCCACGATTTTGAGAATGAAAATTAAATAGTTCTTTTACTAAATCCTTCTTACTTGTTCCTGTTGGATGTAGGTTGAAAGAATGAAAAGGCAGTAATTAACTAACAGCAACAAAAATTTCCTCAAGAGTTAAGGATTTATAATCCATCTTATAATAGAATGGATATAGTCTTAAACATAGGAGTGTAATAAATGGAAAATGGAATACTGTTAAGTTCTCAACATAAATTTGTAAGAACTGAAGAAAAAATCACATAAAAATAATTAAATATTTCAAGTTAACTTACATTGTAAAGATCAATAACTGATTCATCAGGGTTTGGTGAGAATGCACTGTTGACATAGACGAACTACAAAGAACAGAACTCAGTACTAGAAAACCAATAGATAATCTTAAGTCCTAAAAAACAACAGAGAAGTCAGCTACCAATGTATCCCGGTGAAGTTGTCGTCTCAGAAAGTCAATCACTTTCACGAACTTGTCATTTCCCAGTATCTGCAACATTAAAAAGGATCTAGATATCAATATCTCAATGATACCCATAAACCACTATACCAAATGGCAACAATCAGACTCTTATGGAAAATTTATTTCAAATAATATTACCTGAAAACAGAGATTCTCTTCCCAAAAAAAAAAAAGAACAGGAAATAGGATATCTCGATTTCCTAATGCTAATTTATAAAAGATCTACCAAATAGCCGCTAATAAATATAGTAGCATAACAGCACCGGTGCTTGAGTAGTGGATCTAAGGCCTAAAAGCCAATTACTACTGCAATTGTGTTTAATTCATACTCAAAAACTTGGAGATAAGTGCTAGAGTTAGCATACTAGGCAAGATCTAAATTAGCTACACATGCTTTTGCCTATTAGTTAAACCATAAGTCTGAACAGCATTAATGAAAATAATGCATTGATCTATGATAAAAAAAACCATGTATAAAATGCGGCCAGATGCAAAATTTCTGAGTCTTCATACTGAAGCTATGCTCCTAGCTTTGAAACCCCAAAAATGATCATCCTGTAAGAACTGATTGTTCATAATGATTGTTATAATGAAGCAACGCACACCTAAATCTAACATACTCTAAGAATTCATGTGCTTAAAAATTATACCAACATAAATCCCCCTAGGTTCCGGGTGAGATCTTCTTCTCCCCTATGTACATACAAACAGAAGACAAATTCTATAATTGCTAAGCCATTTCCCAATGAAGTAGATACCTTGAACTTAGCTTGCTTGAGTATGGGAGCATCACCGGTGGCTCTTAAATGAACAACAACTACATCAAATTGCAATTCGAATAAGATTCAACAAAAAAATCGAAAATCATCCTTGGAAGAAGTTGAAGAAACACAACTACCACTGAATCTAAAACGAGCGCATTAGTCAATTAAAATCCAAACCTAAGCAGCGCCTCATCATCATCAATACGTGCTTTTTTAACTAACCTTTCCGAACAGAACTTGGTGAGTCGCTTGCCATGATCAATACCGAGATTGCGCGGAAAAGAAACGCCGATTTACGAGTTGACCACCATTAACTCGTCCGCCACTCTGTCAGAATCCGTTCATCGGTGGTTTTTTCTTCTGGATACGGATTTGCTAGCTCTAAGAAGGAATTTGTTATTTCCACTTATTCAGTCATCTGTGGGCTCTTTCAGTTTATCAAATATGGGCCAGGCCATTCATGTACGAACTTAACCCGACCCGAATTAATAATGAACCGGCCCAATTTGAATTACGAAACCCGGCCCAGTCCAATTTGGCCCATTTAACGGCCAGTCAAAATATTAATATTAACGGAGTGAGTGGCTGTCAATTTTTTGGATGACTTTTTAGGAATTTTTATTTTCAGACGTTTACTTTGAATAGAGGGGAAAATTCATTATAGACCACGTGAAATTTATTTTGTTTGAAAAAAAGCAAAAATTGGGAGAGGGAGGTGGTGACGGTGGAATTGACGACGTCCTCTTACTGAAAATTTATTTATTTATTAAAAAAAAAAAAAAACGTGACTGAAAAAATTACGCGTTCTAGTTTATATAATTAAAATTAAATTTAATGATACTTTTAAGAAACAAAATTTGAAAACAAATTGAAATATTTATTTACTTTAAAAATATAATAATTTTTTTAAAATTTTAATTTATTTAATTATTATAAATTATTAATATTTAATAATTAAATCTGTAATTTAATTAAAATAATTATTATATATTGTTAATTTATAATATATTATAAAATAAAAAGACATTTGACTATGGCTTGTAACAATTGCATTAGTTAAAGATTAAATAGCAATTATGTTTTTAAATTATTAATTTTTTAACTATGCTTTTGAAGTTGCGTGAGTTGTTTTGTTTTTTTTTTTTTAAACAAAATATTTACATTACACATTTAGTAAAATAGATATATCAATTAGGGTAGATTCTCAAACATAAAATATACGATGATCACATGAGGCTCTAGTTAAATGATGGGTCACTTTATTATTTTGTTTGTTCACTCATCTAATATAAATATTAGGTATTTTCTTTAGCATCATTTTACAGTCCTCTACTATGAAACCGAATTCAGTGAACAACATTCTGAGGTGCCAACTGTAGATGAGAAAAACTCAACTTTTGCATACACGCAACAGCCTTATCACAATAAAAAAAAAAACATGAAACAGAGTCTTCGTATTATCACAACAAGGGCACTTTGCTGTTATATCCATTCCTTTTTCCTGCAACCTTCTCTGAATCGGTAAAGAATTTGTTAACAAATGCCAAATAAAAGACTTAACTTTCGGGGGGACCGATGCACTCCAAATTTGCTTCCAACAAAGACAATCATAGAAACTTATATCTTTATCGGTGGACATAAAAAGATTATATGCTGATTTCATTGAATAATGACCGTCAATAGAGGGGGCCCAAATCAGCTTATCTGACTGGCAGTGATAACTTAACTGAATGCTTAGAATAAGTTCAACTTCTTCTTCATAAAAAATTCCTTTCACTATATCAGAGTTCCATTCTCCATAATCTTCCATCATGAGATCCCCAACAACGATCAATTTCAAACCTAATAGACACATGTTTCTAACCATATAGTCCATGTCTCTAGGCAGCCACGAATCATTCCAGACACTCACATTTGTTACATTACCAATAATCCAATGCAGACAAAAAATTATCAATGATTTTGCTGCACGAAGACTTCTCTAGCAAAAACTAAGATTACTTCTCAGTGCCGACCTTGTAATATCGCCATTGGAGAAATATTTGGCTTTAAAGACTCTCAATACCAGTGCATGAGGAGCAGTTAACATTATCCATAACTGCTTACCTAACATTGCAAGATTAAACTCATATAAATACCGAAAGCCCATTCCACCCCACTCTTTCTTCTTACATAATTTATCCCAAGACATCTAATTCATACCCCTATTAGCAGCATATTTTGAATCCCACTAGTAACTGTTCATCATCTTCTGCAGCTTATCAACTAGAGACTTTGAAAGCTAAAAAACACTCGTACAGAAAGTTGGTAGTGCCTAAGCCACCGATTTTAGTAGAATTTCATGTCCAACTTGAGAAAGATGTCTATGACTCCAACTATTCAACTTTCGGACTAAGAACTTTCTTAGAAAATCAAAGACTTGTTTTTTTTTTATTTTTGTCGATTAGAGAAGGCAAATCTAGATAACGCTCATGATCTAAAGGATTTGAAATACCCATTACATTTTGCAGACAATGACGCAGTTCAACAAGAGTGTTTTTATTAAAGAAAATACTCAACTTTAAGAAGTTAACAACCTGTCCGAACGCCAACTCATATTCATGAAGGATCCTTTTAACAATAGAACATTCCTCCACCGTGGCCTGGAAGAAAAAGAAAGAATCATCGATAAACAGAAGATGAGATATGAAAGGACTGTTACGACAAATACGAACACCATGAATTACACCCGGATTCTGCTTATTTAAAGAGAGATGACAAACCTTCCAAACATAAAAAAAAAAAGAGATAAGGTGACAACGGGTCCCTCTGCCATAAACCTTAATATGGAATAACAGGTCCAATTTCATGGTCATTTAACTTAACCATGTAAACAAATGATTGAGCACACCGCATAATCAATTGTACCCATCTAGTATGAAAACCAAATTTTAAAAGCATAGCTTCAAGAAATTCCCATTTCACACTATCATTTGCCTTACTTATATCCACTTTAATGGCCATCTCATAACCCCTCTGTATACATAAATGTTTCATCTTATGAATTGTTTCAAAAGCCACCAAGATGTTGTTAGTTATACACCTCTCAAGCATAAAGGTCGATTGTTCTTCTACTATAATACCCGAAAAAAGCCATTTGAGTCTATTTACTAGTGCCTTAGAGTATATCTTGTAGAGAATATTATACAAAGAAATCAACCGAAGGTTTCTAACTGATTCAGAATAGTCCTTTTTTGAAATAAGCACTATATTGGTGTGATTAAATGATGATAAAAAATCATTCATGGTAAACCATGATTGACATTATTGGACTACCTCAGCACCAACAGTATTCCAGAATTTTTGAAAGAAAGCTGGATTCATCCCATCTGGACCTAGAGCTTTATCCGGATTCATATGAACAACAGCCACTTTGATCTCTTCCACACTCAACAATTGTAACAATCATTCATTATTCTCCATAGAAACTTTAGAAATAATCTTCTCTATGACTCTATTCCCATTTTCTCTAGACGAAGAAAACAAACCTTTGAAATACTTAATTACATGTAGCTGTATAGCTGATTCATTTCGTATCCATACCCCATTTACATCTCTAAGAGCAGTAATAGAATTTTGACGACGACACTTTGAGGCTTGTCTATGAAAGAATCTTGAATTTCTATGTCCCTAAGATAACAAAAAAAAACTTAGCTCATTATCTCCAGTAACATTCTTCCTACTCCAGCATCTTTATAAATGCTCTATTCAACTTGGCAAGGTGCTTAGAGGGATAATTTAATGGAAATTTGCATACCTAAGTAAACCTATCATACAACTACCGTTTCTTGCAGCCAAAATTATATACCAAAGATGATTCCCAAGCCTCTAAAGATTGTCCACAGTTCGAAATCTTCTACATAATATCATATTCATTACTTTGTTGCCAACTCCGTATTATCTTGTCGTTGATAGTGGGTTCCATTAGACAAGCATTCTCAAACTTAAACGATCTTATGGGATGTCTTTTGGGTAAGTAATCACATAAAAGAAGAATCGGGGAATGATCCGAAATAGGGGCATATACATTTTCCTATCCTGCATTCAGAAACATTTTAGACCATGCTTCATTCACCACATATCTGTCAATCCATTCCTGTATTTTCTGAGTAGCCCATCCCCTAGTCTAAGTAAAACCATATCCAAAGAGAGGCATATATGCTAAGTTACACCGGCCAAGAATTTCTTGGAAACCCTTCATAAGAGAGAATGATGGGGTCGTTCCCCCCTCCTTGTCAAACACAGAAAGAACGTCATTAAAGTTGTAACACCCAAAGATTTTTCTTTTATTTTTATTTTTATTTTATTTTAATTTAATTTAGAATTTTTTTTATTTTATTTTATTTTAATAATTAATTTATAAGGTTTTAATTTAATTTAATTTAATTTAATAGAAATAAAAATAATAATAATAATAAAATGGGGTAAAATTATTTTTGGGATTTAATTGAAATTGAAATTGGAAACAAAGGGGTGAAAATTTAGATTCTGGGGATGTTTTTGAAAAGAAAATCGAAAATCGGGGGTCAAAACACAATTTAAAAAAATAGCGTCACGTCAGCAGCCCGGTCAGCAGCCCCGACCAACCAGGACACGCCGCATGACAGGGATGCTGATGCGGGAAGCCACACGGGACGGAGACACGTGGGTGATTCGCGTGCGCGCGATCGGACGGCCCAGATCCGTTCCCGCGTGTACGGACGGCCCAGATCTCATGCGTGCGAACGGTCCAGATTTGATTACGCACGGACGGTTCAGATCGCATCGCGATGGACGCTCCATATTTATTTCTAATTTAATCGCGATCAGACAGCCCAGATTAAATCATGATGGATGGCTCAGATTAAAAGGAGAGGATTATAAATAATAACATCCACACCCAACCACAAACCCTAGCCGCCAGAACCCTCACCGGAGAAGATGACTCAGCCACTGGAGGACCGGCCGCCGCCACCTGCCGCCGTACCGGAGGATTTTTCGGCCACCAAACGAGGTAAAATTTCTCTCATTGGCTCGTTTTTTGATGCTGAACCTCCCTGTGGTCAAATCGGAGCCAAACTACTGGTCAATTTGCCAGAAAATACAGCCGAAGCCCAACGACGTCGCCGCAGATTTCCTCAGTTTTTTCCTCCGATGAGGCCCTTCCTAGTTCCCGTTCGATGTAATTTTTATACCACCGTCATTTTCTCTACAGATTGATAGGAGCAAAACACCAAACCGCAACTCGCGCCGGAGGAGCTGCCGCACCCAAGAGCCCCGCCGCTAGTAAGCCTCGGTTTTCTATAATTTTTTGGCCCATCGAGGGCCCTAGGGGTGTTTTATCACAGGAACCAATACAAGTTTGGTCGAATTCGGCCGAAAACGGCCAACCCGATGAGGATCGCCGCTACGGGCGGCGACGCCGTCCCCGGAGCACGGTGGAGCCGCCGTGCCGGAATTTTAAAATTGGCCGAAAGGGCCCTGGGTCTGATTTTGGGATTTTTTTTTTGGGACATATACAGGTACTGGAAGTGTGTTTCAGTTTCCGAGAAAAAATTCAGGAAATCTAGGGACTGCCCATAGGCGCAGTGAGAACCCGATTTCAGACTCCGAAACAAGTAAGGATCTCTCATCCTATTTCCTATTACAGCATTAAAGCTTAATAAATGATAAAACGATATTTATGAATTAATAGATATGTATAATTAATTAAAGTTGCTAATATAGCCCGAATCTGATGTATTTTTCGGTCAGGTGTTGTTTGATTTATTTTACAGTTTTAAATGCAGTATGATGCCTGATGTGTTTATTTTATGGTTTCGTATGCATGAATCATTGTTTCATTTATTATGGTTTGAATCATTGTGAACTCGATGCTGTGTTGCCTTATTTGGTGTCCATTACTGGTTTACGTGTTTATGTTTGATTGGATAATTGAGATTAAGAAAAGAATAAAAAAAGGTATGTGAATTGATAAATGGATAATTTCGACAGCCTGACTAGATATCCTGGGAGATGGTGGATAAACCGGGTCCATAGGGAACCCTACCGGGAACGTAGTCTCTCATATCGGACGGGGTATGGAGACTTTATGTGTTTTGGCACCCATATCGGACGGGGTATGGAGACGGCTCGTTTCACCTCATACCGGACAGGGTATTGAGGTTTATAGTTTTGGTGCCCATACCGGACGAAGTATGGGGATGGCCCTGGAATTAAGTTATTAATCTGAATGGTTCACGTGTAGCGGGGACCCCTTATGGATCCCCATGGATACTAGTAGGCTGATAAAAGAGGAAATTTGTTGTCTGATGATTGAAATACAAAAGTATGATATGTGTTATGTTATAGAGTGTGCGTGATCTTATGATGCTTATGATGTAATTGTTTTCATAAATTATTTTTATAAATCTCACCGAGCTAGGTGGACAGTAAATGGTTTTATTATTGATAAATGAGTTTGTTATAAATTATGCTCCATTGATCGTTTTTATTTTCTACCAACTTTTACTTATGTGACAGTGAGATAGTGTGATGTCTTTACTGGGCTAGTGTAGCTTATTCCTTACTTAACCATTTCAGATAAGGAAGACTTGGTTCCCGAGCCTGTTCTGCAGAAACGGCGAGTAGAAGCTAAAGAATTTATTAGTTTTCCTTATAACATTCATTCATAGTATTTCCTTTAAGTTAGTTTATTCTTTCATACGTTTAATTCGTTTTGGTTATTGTGTAAGAGATGTTAATCATAATCTATTTTATTTCGCTTCCGCACTTAGAATAAATATATACATTTCCTTTTTATTTCCGGGGTCGTTACAAAAGTACCCAATAACAGCCCAGGAAAGTTAACGACCGCGAAAAAGATATTCTAGTAATTATTACGTTTCCCTTCTGCAATTTCTATTCAGCATACCATAATAGCCCCTTAGCAGTCACTCCCTCCCATTAGTTGTTTATATTTTGGTATCTACAGGATTGCTAGAATACAAGATTATAGATAACATATAATTTTACAGCCAGAACAGTCTAAGCCCACCACTTCGACCAACTTTGTCCACCCCAAACATACTAGTAAAACCCAATTGAACTTTTATGCTCTCTAACTTTCTTCTGTCAACAAGTGTTTCAACAAGGAAAAATACATCTAGCTCAAATTTCTTCATAAGTTCGTGAAGAGAGAGAACTGCTCAGGGATTACCAAGCCTCCGACAGTTCTAACTTAAGATCTTCATTGTGCCCGGTGAGCCTGCATAACAGAACTCGCTGATCTCTCAGTTTTTTGTGTGTTATTTGTGCCATTTGAATTCAAACTCATTAGTTTCGATAACTGTCCTTCCTTTCCCCGTATACTCAGTCTCATTTATTTCTTACTTTCATCTGAGGTCATATCCACATCTTTCGAAGGGAGGACAAGGGACTAGGCTTTTGGTGTGGCCATGTCAACATGACAAGTCCGACCCATGAGGGGCAACTGGCCCAAAGACTCATCAGTCACACCATACACCAGCCTCACTTTCAAATTTCCAGCTCCCAATAATATCGGAAGTGATGGCTGGGCCTGGAAAATTGAAAATCGTTGATTAACTATCTCACCATCTTGAGTAACCACCTTCAACTTGTCAACCAGAGCCCCCTGATCATCTCGTAACCACAGGCTTTTTGGTTGAGAATTCTGACGAGGTAGGGCACAGAGGGAATCATCCCATCTCGGCTGGATAGATAGCCCAAGTAGGAGGAGAAGCAACTAACAAAATTGATCAGAGTGCCCCATTTTACCGCATAAGTAACAGAAAGTCCTTAGTCGTTCATAACTGAACATGGAATACACAGATTCCCTGTTTTGCAAATTCAATTTTTTCCATCGGAGCAAAGGGCGTCGAACGTCCACAGTCACCTTATCCTCATAAACATCGGACTACCATTACCATAGTGTTTAGGATCATTCTCAACAAAACCACCCAAAAATTCACCAAACTGACACGCCATGAATTCTAAGAAACATCCCTCTGGTAACGAGTGGACTTATACCCAAAAATAATATTTAAATAAATCAACTTTCCAAGGGTTTTCACCTTATCTCAACCAATGTGACACGAGCATATGATTGTTAAAAGTCCACAGACCACCGGATATACTACGTCGAATATCTACTTCATAGAAAAATCTAAACAGGTATCAGCTGCCTCCAAGATCTTTAATATTTACACCCCCTAAAAGATGCCAAATGTTAGCTAGGGTGTTCCTCATAGGTTCAAACCTAATCACAACTTCTGTCAGGAATCGACCAACCAAACAAAGTTCATAAGATTCAAGTTCCCTCAAAGCCCCTTCAAACACATCCCATCCTCCCTCTTATTCATCCACAATTTTTAGTGCTGCTAGACCATCATCATTCTTCGACATTGTTCCACTAACCTTAAAAAAAATTTTAGAAAATAGAAATTGCGTGCCAACCGGCAGACATTAGAGGAGAAAAACACATAGAACGTGCTAACCGAGTGGCATGGGTTGTTACTCTGTACCTTTTTGTTATTTTATAATCAAAAAATTATTCTGTGTGACATATTTAACAATTATTTTATACATTTTAAAAACTAAATTACAATTAATTAATAAAATATTATGTAAACCCAAATTATAATGTTTTCAAAAATAATAAATCCAATTATACATACACATGCCTAAATTTCAAATACCTCATCTAGTTTTTTTTTTATTAAAGATGACAATTTATTAAAAAGATGATCCAATTTTTTCTTTAAAAAATCCAAAATCCAAACACATCCTTACTTTTGGGTGAAAAGAATAAAGCCCCAGTTCTCCAAACACATTCTAAACCTCATTCCATATTGGGCATATACAGAATTTATTCATGAATGTGTACATATACATGTATGTACATGTATTTATAATATGTATATGTATATCTCAATGGCTGAGGTGGAGGGTGGAATGCTGACCACATGAAGAAAAAGCAAGCGAGAGTCTTTGAGGCGGTTTAGGCCGAAACCAGCCACTAGTGCTTCCCATAAAAGGCCAAGGCGGATACTACCCTTTCAGACCCTCGTCTCTGTCGCCTTTCCTGCAAATAACCAAAAGTCTATCTTTTTCATTTATTTCACATTCTTTCAATCTCATACGCTCCTGCATCTCCAAAAGATTGCTGCTTTATAGCTCAAGAAGTGAGGAAGAGCAGGAGGTAGGAGGGGGGAGGGGGCCTTGTGAACTGGGAATTTATCTTTCTGCATTTCTGCTCGCATGGCTTGCAGGCTTGCAGATTCTGTCTTCCTTTTCATGGTACAAATTCCCAATTTTCATCATTTATCTTTGTGGGTATTGTATATATGTATATATGAAAGTCATGCATATGGGGTTACTCTGTTATTTTGTTTTTTTTTTTCAGGGCCCCCGTCAAAGGCCGTTGAGGACTCAAAAGATTGCAACTCATTCTTCTCCAGGTATGTAATGTGTTTTCTGGTTTTCCCAATTTGGGTTTTGAAGCCATGTGTTATTTCTTTTTTCTTGGGGATCAATTGGGGAGTTGGGTTTATTAGCTTGGTGTTCATAGAGAAGATGGTGTTCAATTGCATTTGCTTGTTTCTCCTGGTAATTGTAAGTGGGGCTGGTTGCAGAAACATGGAATTGGGTTGAGATAAGCATTTTTTTGCTGGATTATAATGTTCAGGACTCTGGAGTTTACCTTGTTTATTGTCCATAAGCAATGCCCTTTTTTTTTTCTTGAAACATCTTGCAGTGATTTTCACACATTTTGTAGAAATTTTGGAATTCTATGTAGGAATCGATTAATATTGGGAGCAATCAAATAATGCCATATGATCACTACATAAAGTTATTAGATTTCTATGAAAGTTTAGAAAGTTTATTTTTTTTTTTAGATAAATGAAAGTTTAAAAAGTTACCATGGAGACATGGTGACTTCAAGACACTACTAAATTTTCCGTGGTTTGGTGCTTTTGAAAGAGAACTTATGTGAAATATCATGTGCTTTTGCTAGCTTTTCTATATCCGGTTAAATTTTTTTGATTCGGTCATATTCTCCTCATGAAGGTAGGACCCCTTCTGGATCAGTTTGGAACTTAAGTCGATCACTTCATGGCACGTTCATCCTAAAATTATTTAGCATTCTTTAGCCTGTGTTTGCTATGATTTTATCAGGCCTTGTGATATTGCAATACTTTATTATTTAAGATTTTTTTCATAAGGAATCAAGAAGGTGCCAACAGGAAATCAGAATATATCACTGAGACTCGGAGCTGGCATGAATAGTACTTGTTTAACGCTGTTGTGCTATTGAATATTTTTGCATTTTCTTTAACAGATTCCTCACGTTATTTTGTGATTGGCAGGCATTTATCATGTGAAGTGGGAGAACCTACTTATGAAGGGAAACAAAAGTAGTACATATTTAGTTTATCCAAAAAAGTCTAGATTTATTCAAGCTGTGGCTACTCCAATTGCACCTGCTTCGGCTGACAGTGCTGAGTATAGGAAACAGTTAGCAGCAAAGTATGGCTTCGATCAAATTGGAGAACCTCTTCCTGACAATGTTACTTTAAAAGATATTATCAATACTCTTCCAAAAAAGGTAAGATTTATTAGGAGTTGCACTTTGCATTGCTTTCAACTAATGTAACTAGTGTTTTCCCGTTTTTATGACCATGGCTCATGTGGGTGAGTTTCCTGTTTAATCCCATCATTTGATGAAACTTTCAAGCCAAACATTGTTCTCTTTGGTTCACAGATGAATAGGATGTAATGTACATATTAGGTTAATCGGCCTCAGGTTGTTTTTCAAGACATTTCCAATTAGTGTTTGATCGAGTATATATTAATCAAATTTGATTTATTGGTCTAAGATTATTGACAAAAAAAGATTTATTTAAGCCACTTCATTTCTTTTTGTCCAATTACTTCTCTTTTAGTCAGAAATTTTGTGATTGATGAAAACATTTTACTTGGGTCTTAAATCATGCTTTATATTTCCATACGTTGGATTTTCTATGCCAAATTTAGATGATGATTTATGAAATACCAGAACACCAGAAGTATGTCAATAGGTAGAGCCTAGAAGTTTTCCTCATTGTAATTCATCTTTACTTTCATACCAGAATTTATTTGCTAAAAATAATTTTTTAATCTGTTTCTCTCTCTCTCTCTCCCCCTTTTCTTAAGGTGTTTGAGATTGATGATGTGAAAGCATGGAAGTCAGTTTTAATATCTGTTACTTCCTATGCATTGGGACTCTTCATGATTTCAAAAGCTCCGTGGTATTTACTTCCCCTAGCCTGGGCATGGACAGGTACTGCGGTAACAGGGGTAAGCTATCGAGAACTCTCTTTACGTTACTCAGTTGATGCTTCCATATATTCCTTTAAAACAAGCATCTACTGCTGCATCTTTTCGGAATTAACGTGGTTTCTTGTTTTCTGTTTCAGTTTTTTGTTATAGGCCACGACTGTGCTCACAAATCATTTTCAAAGAATAAACTTTTGGAAGATATTGTGGGAACTCTGGCCTTTTTGCCTCTGATCTACCCATATGAGCCATGGCGGTTTAAGCATGACAGGCATCACGCAAAGACAAACATGTAATTACGATATTGCTTAACATTCTTATTTGTTTTTCTGAAAGTTTTAACCATTTTGTGCCTCAGTTATGAATTTTCTTATCATTACAATCTCTGATTCTGCCACAGTTATGATACTGTCTCCTGGCTAAATGAAAAACATTTACCTTTAGATTTGTGTTTTTTAGTTGTTGGAAAAAACCGTGTCCTATTATACCTATGCTATTCATAGTTATAAATGGATACTTGCTGATAACATGTGCGCTGTGCATGATATTTATGCACTAGAAATATTTTAGTTTTGTTATCCAACTTGAAAGCTTTTCACATTATTGCAGCTATTAATGCAGTGCATGCATGAACGTCCACACCTATGTATTTAATATTTTTCTTACTGTTTGGTCATCAAGTTAGGTGTTTTTGTTGCAATCAAGTTTTTCAAACTCCTTTTGTTTTTCACCTTTTGAGTTTTAACCGTTCTTATTGATGCTTATATATATTAGATATTTTAATTGTACTTGAATTTCAATAGGTTATCTGAAGATACAGCTTGGCACCCGGTTTGGAAAGAAGAGTTTGACTCATCTCCTGCTCTACGCAAAGCAATAATATTTGGATATGGTCCGTTCCGGCCTTGGATGTCCATAGCTCACTGGTATGCTACTAATAGTAGGCAAATCTTATACAGATAAGACTATAGTATATCTAGATATCAGAGGCAGAGTGAGGAGAGGACCAAAGCAAGGCTTCTCCTAAAATTTGAATAAGTTTCTAGCATATGCAGTATAAAGCAGGAGAAAAAAGAAGAAAAAAAAGTGATCTTTCGGTAATCCGTCCCCTGTAGAAGGAAACTTGATTGTTGGTGAAAATAATTTTCTTGTAACATTATGAATCTTTTTCTAATAGGTTGATCTGGCACTTCGATTTGAGCAAGTTCAGACCAAATGAAATTAAGAGGGTGAAGATCAGTTTAGCTTGTGTTTTTGCGTTCATGGCGATTGGATGGCCATTGATCATCTTCAAGACTGGGATTATGGGCTGGATAAAGTACTGGCTGATGCCATGGTTGGGCTATCACTTCTGGGTAATGTTGTTACAGTTGGTTGGCTTAGCTTCATAATGAATCGGATGGTTAAAAATTAAACGTCTTGAACTGTTTCATGATCTGACACTGCAGTTTGATTTCTGGTTGCATCTGCTGAGTGATCCATTGGCTTTTTTTATGTGAAAAAATTATTTTTTGACAAAAGATTATTCATTTTCTTCTTTTTTATTTTATAAAACTTGTAGATGAGTACTTTTACGATGGTGCATCACACTGCCCCCCACATACCCTTCAAACATGCGGATGAATGGAATGCTGCTCAGGCTCAGCTTAATGGAACAGTTCATTGTGACTATCCTAGTTGGTAAGAAACTGAATTTTGTAGAACAAATTCACTGGCTTGTTCTTTTCACCCATCCATCCGTTTTGACAGGGAGTTTAGGGTAAATCTAAAAGCTGATTTGTTAGGTATCAAGAGGCTAGCTTTTGCCAGTGTACAGCTAATGACACTGCATTTCCCCACAAAATGATTGAAGTGGAAAATTTTTGTAATTTGCTGCAATCCCCCGTTTTTCCAATCTCGTAAATAGAGAAAACAAGGATAAAAAGAAAGGATGTTGAAATGAAACAATTTGGCTCTAACAAATTGTCCTTTAGGTTATCGATAGATATGTCATGTAACTAGGCTCATGTTGTAAATATATGTAATGGGTTATGCATCCAGAGACATTATAGATGCTTATCTATGAGAAAAATTCCTCATTTTTCTTTCCACAGGATTGAGATCCTCTGCCATGATATTAATGTTCACATACCTCATCATGTTTCTTCGAGAATACCAAGCTATAATCTGCGGGCAGCACACAAATCTATTCAAGAAAACTGGGGAAAGGTAGGATTAATGAAATTATACTTCATTTATTGTTCGACCACCATCCTCCCTTTTTAAATGCACTCGAGTTCAAAAGATCCTCAAAAAATTTAACCTAAAGTTTCATAATTGGTTTGAACTTATAATTGAAAAGACTCGAGGAATTCTCATAGTTGATTATTCTATTTCTTTTTCTGGTCTCAAAATTTCATGTTGCCATGCTAACAATCTTGTTCTTTCCCTGTCGTGGACAGTATCTAAACGAGGCCACATGGAATTGGCGATTGATGAAGACAATATTGACCGTGTGCCATGTTTATGATAAGGAGGAAAATTACGTTGCTTTTGATAAGCTTGCCCCGGAAGACTCTCAGCCAATTAAATTCCTCAAAAGAGTGATGCCAGACTATGCCTAAATTTTCTTGGCTCGAAGATCCACTGCTTTTGGTTATTTCTTATCTCTTTATCTTTTTTTCTTTTTGGCAGTTGATTAGGCATGCTATTTTGGTTTTCCATATGTTCAGTTCCTTCTAATACATGTATTACACATGTTCTCTCTTTGAATAATTCTTTCTCATTACACAGAAGAAAAAAAGAAATTGAGAGGAAGTTTCTCTGAACATTCATCTCTGATGTTTAACCATTGAGAGATACGGACTATTAAAAATGCTGGCAGTGTATTATATATATATGTATATATTAAAAAAGGAAACTATTAGGTAGTTGGAAAAAGATGATAATTTATTGGACAAGTTTTGATTTTGAGAAATGGGATTCCCTTCCAATCATCATAACTCCTTCAGGATAATGTCAAGAGAGCTGTTGGATTTATATAATATGAAAATGTATATTGCACTGGTTGACCATACAACTCAGATCTCTGTTTATGTTTATAATAGAATATTAGCATTAGGGTACTGGCCAACACTGCATATATTGCATCTGACAAATGTTTTATTTTGCACAGAGTATCTTTGTTTATAAAAATATATATGTATTGTACACTAACATTTAACCTCAGTTTAAACAGTTGTGATATAAAAACTTTCATATATATATATATATATATACACACACACGCACACACACATTTTCTGGTTTAATGACTTTGTCCAGGTCCCATGAATGAGAAAAGAAAAGTAAGAAAGAAAATGGAGGTGGGAATTTTGATGTGGTCATGTGATGATTGATCATATGAGATTTGGTGCACCAGAAAAAGCTAATTATATTGGAACCAGACATGATTTCCAAACTGACAAAGACCAAACTTAAAAAGCATTTTGCCAAACCTCTTTATGCAAAGTGAACTTAAAATAAATCTCTCAGCTGGTGTAGCAGTTGCAACTGCTCACATGAGCAAGAGGATCTCCGTTACACGAACAGAGAATCTGAAACCCTAATCCAGGTTAAATGGAACTAAAAACCCAAATGGGAAGACAAGAATTAGCTTTAAGAAAAGCACGAGTAAAAAAGAGTAAGATGGTGGAAAATGTCTATTAAAAGTTTGGAACCTGCTTATGATATGATTATCTAATCTGAATGCATCTTCTAAAGTGAACCCAGAACCAGAAGAAATTCAAAGCTGTGACAGCTGATAAATCATTTCATTTCCCTGTTACCATAAGCAAATATATGGGTAGCTGAGCTAGTAATATCATTTCTGTTTTAAAAATGAACAAACTCTGTACAATACACAAACACGCTAATCAACATCTAAAGGTTTTGTTTTTTCGGTAACTTCTCTATCTCTATCATGTGTAGCTGGTAGTTCAATCTCTTACCTTCTGAAAACCTAAAACGAAGACGAGGAAATCTATTTGTATCAGAATGTAAAAATACCCAGATCAAAGAAAAGGAAATAAACAATGACAAGAATCATATAATTGGAGGCGGTGGAGTCTCCCATATATCAAACACATTCTCCTCACTATGCAAGGCAAAAAGCCGATCCCCACCTATGGAGAAATCACATATTGAACCTCCATAGCTTCTTCGAAGCCGAGATGTTAGCACCCAGTCAGGTCCACAGAAAACTGAAACACAGTCATTCATGGATGAGAATAACTGTCCTTCATGCAATGCAAGCTTTGGATAACAAGGCTCATCAGGCATCTTCCCCTTCATCAACCTACTTCTTGAGCTCCACCTCACACTACCTCCCCAGCTTCTCAAGTCAATAAACCCTAAATCCTCGTACTCATTCACAACACAGATAGAGTTACTTTCCTCCATGGCTATGGCATCTCTTACCCTCTTCTCATCAACAGTTAAAGGAGCTAGAATGTCAGACCAAGACCACACCATCTTCTTCTCCCTAAAATCAAGTAAGCTAATATAACAGTTATCTTTTCTGGGAAACAAAGTGGCAACCAACAAGCAATTACTCCCATTTAACCATTGAAGCTTATCAGCATCACCAAGTGACCAACCTGGGCCTTCATAGAAAAAATCTACTTGTTTTCCTGTCACTTGGTCCCAAACTCCAACTCCATATTCATTACTCCTCCCTTTGCAGCTGGCGAAAATCTTGTAGTCATGACTGAAACTCAAAGCCCCAGCTGTGTAACTCTTGAGTTGATTCTCATGGCTGACCTGAAACTTGTACTTCAGCTCACCAGTAGACGAGCTGAACAGCCCCATGCCGCCATCTCCACGGCCAAGTCGCTCACAAGCGCTGATCACAACATTGGCTGGATTGATCCAGCCCATGTCATTGACTCTCTGGTAGTCAAGATTGATTGGCGGATGCTCTTCTAACATCCAGTCGAACACATGCACCACACTGCCATGCGCCACACAGCAGCCGCCATCGGGGGAGGCCCGAATGGCCGTGCCGTCTCCCGGCGCGCAGCCCGTGATGGACCGTGCAAGGCATAGCCTGTTGCCATCGAAAGGGCCCCATTTAGCGGATCGAACGTGATCAATCAGGCCGTAAAAGAGGGCTTCTCTGTAAAGGAGCCGTTCGGGGACGTTGGCGGGAATGTAAAGATCTCCCGTGCGGAGAAGATCGAGGAGGACGGCGAAGCAGTCTGGATTTCGGTCGATGAAGAATTCTTGGGGGCTGTTTGCCTGCAACAAATCCCAGTTTTCATCGAACAAAGCACCGAAGAATGAATTCCGGCCTGCGTTGGCGAGCGTCGTAGCAGTCGTTTCGAAGATTCTGCCTCCTACGTTGAATTTGACCCTGTCTTTTTGGATACCCATCATCGGTTTCTCATCAAGAATTTGAGGGATTCCGAGAGTATGATGTGTACAGAGGAATTGAAATTTTGGCAAAAAAAAATGAGACGTTATGAGCACAGAGATGGAAAATTACTATTTGAAGACGTAAAGATGAGGGAAAATAAGAAAATTTTCCAGGGAAATTGGGAGAAATTTATGGAATTAATTGGATATGCTCGAAACCAGAAGAGCAACTCATCATCAAAACATCAACTAACTGATAATATAAACAGAATCCAAACGCGTCACAGGACGAAGATGGACAGCGTGGAAAAAGAATCCGTAAACTCGCGAAAAAGAAAACTCGTTTCTTCTTCTTCAACAGAGAAGTCTAGAAGACGAGTTTCTTCCTGCAGCCAACCAAGCTGAGAAGCCGAAAACAGAGGGAAAATCTATCAAATAAAGAGGAAAAAACGACCAAAATCGATGAAATTGAGATCTGGGTGTTAAAGACAGATTGATTTCATTGTCATATCGTGAGAATTGACGAAGAAGATTTGGAGAAATCGAGCGGCTGGATTAGATTTTAAATAGGAAAGAAACTAACTTGACTCGTTTTGATCTCTTCGGCCTCTTTTTTGGTTCAATTCAGGCATATCCAAGATTTATACAAACACAAATTCTCTGTAGTGGGGTCCACCGTCCGCTTTATTTCGTCCTCGTGTGAAAGCCGTCCGATCGTTTCACGATGCATCATGAAACAATCGGACGGTCGAGATTTAATCCTGAACGTACCGTATCAAAAATATCAAACTGTTCTACAATTAATGTCCTTAGAGGCTGCCCATGAAGAAGTCAGCTCCTCCTGTGGGTCATTTTAAATTTTTATTATTAAAAAATTAATTCAACAAATTATTTTAATTTTTAAATTTAATTAATTTGTATTGGGATGAGAAGAAAACGACACAGAAATTGAGACACTAAGAATCTGGCAAGTGGGTAATAATAAATTATTTAATTTAATTATGTAAATAATTAAATTAATTAATTAATTATTGACATAATTACACAAAAATTAGAGGGTTTATTTTTGTGTATTTTTGTGATAATTCAATTTACTCTATTTTATTTGGTTCTTTGTTATTTTATATAAAGTTTTAATTTTTTAAGTTATTGTCTTACCAATTTTTTTGTCCCATAAGAATTTAATTTGTTTAATTTTGAAATTCTAAGTGTTTGTATTCGTAAATTTAAAATGTTCAAACACCTATTTTTTAAGTTATTATCTTATTGTCTATTGGTTACTCAACCGTTTTCATCATTATCCATTAGTTTAGTTTTAAATGAATGTCTTAATTATGTTTTCTCATATTATTGAGTGTTAGTTTATATTGTCTATTAAATGATTGTCTTATTGTCCTGTAATCATGAAATAAAAATATTGAATGTGTTTTGTGGCTAAATAGTAATGTGGACATGTATGTGTAAGGTAATATTATTCAACTAAAGGGCTTACCATGTAACTTGAAAAAAGGTGTACGGATCTGGTACATAGGATAATCCTACTGTGGACGTTATCCTTAGTCGAACGGGACTGAGAAGTCTCATATCGGAAAGGGTTGAGAATTGTTTTGATTACGCTCAAATCAAATAGGGTATTGAGGCGACTATATGTTGGACGCTCATTACCGAATGAAGTATGGAGATGGCCGGTTGATTAATAAAATGGATACTTAGTTCACATGTAGCAGAAAACCCTATGAACCCCCAGCGGCATCGGTAAGTAAGTAAAAAGGTAATGTTTGATTAATGTTGGTCTTTTAGAATGTATGATATATTGTTAGCTTGATTCTTTTCTTCATAAGTGGTATTTGGGAACTTAAAGGTGAGCATGAAATTAACATTTTTAAGTTAAATAAATTTACTTTAAAAAAAAAAATTGCTTTATTGGTTTTTTTATAATTTTTACCAACCTTTTGAAAATTATAATCATTATGTAATAGAAGACAAAAGTCTATTCATAAATAAAAACATCTCCTTTTATATAAGATTAAGAAAATTATACATACTAAAATAAAATATATTTTTTTTGTAAATTTAATACGTTGGACGTAAATTCAAATTTTTTTCTCCTTCCTAGTGGTATTAAGATGTCACTGTATCGACATATTTTATCTATTTTTTTAAAAAAATAAATATCTTCATAAAAAAAATTTTAAGTTCAATTTTTTTTTTCTTTATGTTTGGATTACTATGCTTATTATAATATAAAAAATTAAATATTTAAAAAAATAATAATTAAATTGTAACAAAAATAATATTATGAACCAAATTATAGTAAGTGAATTAATTTGATAATTTATCACAATATTTATGAACTTTGTTTTAAATTTAAATCAACAACCTTTATTTATGTCCAAATTATTTTTACTTAAAATATATAAAAATAAAGTTCTTGCTACTCTAAATTTAATTTTTGAACTTTTGATTTTTCCACTATGAGATTGAATCATCACCATAAATAACTTTTGTAATATATATACACACACATATATATATATATATGTATTCATTATAATATTTATTTTGGTATTTAGTGGATTAATACACATTCCACCATTATGATTTTGAATTTTCGTTCAAAGTTTGACTTTTCAAATTCTTGGGTGTAATTAAAAATATAGTATTTACACATAATACATGCTAATTACACTAATGTAGGATTTCTTTTTGCAATTATTTATTTTAGTATTAATATATTTGTTCATACTTTCAAGGCACTCTATTTATTGGACTTTGAACCACACTTTTTTATATTATGTTTTTTATTTAATACCTTATGAACTTTATTATGTATGGTTTGTTCACTTATCTTTTGTTTACTTTCAAGTTTTTAACCTAAATTAAGTTGCTATGACCAATTGAGTAGATGTTGTGCCATCTATAGGACTTATATATATATATATATATATATATAAGTAGATAGTTTTCTGTTATATTATATTGTAAATAATGAACAATAAAGGTTAATATTCAAAAAATAATATAAAAAATATAAATGTAACTCAGATTATAATGAATGGTGTACGACATTTAGTATTCAAACTCACACTTAAAAAAAAAAAAAAGAGAAAAATATTAACTATTTGATTATGTGATAATTTATAATTATAAGTTAATTTACTTGTAAAAAAAATAAATTATTTTATATAGTAAGTGAAAAGACCTGGAACTTAAATAGGAATAATATCATAAATTAAATGCAGAAACGTATAATAACGTTAGGGTTTACATTCCTTACATATAAATTAACATGCCTGATAAGGCTACTGAAATATCCATTTTACAGCGGTTCATAAAAAAAACGTAATAACATATAAAAATAGTAAATAAGTGTTGTATGAAAGTTAATCTCCACTATCTATTGATAAGATCCGGGGCGACACCTACTCACAGCTCTCCTGCTGATCAGGATCTGAATTTTGATTTTTTTGATCTGAAATGGTTAATAGGAGAAGGGATGAGCTACACTAACATAATAAGTATATAACATTACTCACCGATACAGAAACTGAATATTGGTAAAAATCATAAAAATAACCAATGGATCTCTTAATTTAAATAAATTCATTTATCATGAGGAAAACTATTTATTGCATACTTATTGTTGCGAGATTTTCAAAATCGACTTATAGATACAATAAATCAAATAACATTATGATCTCATATTTAAATGAGAAAGAGCAACAACACTCCCTTTTTTATTTTGCTTATCGGTATCCCTGGGGTCCATAGGGGTGTCCCACTACACGTGAACCTAATATCTAAACTTGTCAAATAACAGGTCATCTTCATACCCCGTGTAGTATGAGCGCCAAAAATATCATCTATCAATACCCCGTCAGGTATGAGGGTGAATCGGGGTGTCCCCATATCCCGTTTGGTATGAGCACTAAAAATATCATCTCTCGATACCCCGTTCAATATGAGGTAACGTTTACGGTAGGGTTCCCTATATACCCGGTCCGTCCACCATCTCCGAGGATATTCAGTAAGACAACAATTCATTAATTCACATAACCAAGCAATTTTCATTTGTATATTAATTTCAAATTTCACAAATCAGCTGTAAATCATGCAAAACAAGCCATATATGCATCAAGGAAGCACAACTGAATCATTTAACTATTCTAATATATTATCATATATTTAAAGCTGTAAAATTAAATAATCAGTTAAACATGACAAATAAATAACTAACCGATTATGGCTCCATTAATGACCTGTAATTATTTTTAAAGTTTTTAAATTTTACAAAATACCATATTATTAATTATTAATCCTTAATTTTTCGTGACAGAGAAAATGGTGAGGGATCATACCCAAATCGGTGTGCGAAACATCGAACTTTCTACTGCACCTACTGGCAGTCCCCAAGTTTTCTAAATTTTTTTGTGGAGATTAAAACACACTTCACGTACCTAAAAATACTCCAAAAATCCAAAATCGGTATTAAAAATTCTTTCTGGCCAATTTCGAAGTTCCGACACGGTAGCACCACTGTGCTCCAGCAGTGGCACCACCACCTGCGACAGTGGTTTACCTCAGCCTGACCATTTTTTGTCGATTTTGGCTGACTTTATACATGTCACTACGAAAAAATATATTAGAGGGCCTCAGTTGGCTAAAAAAAATCAGAAAACGAAAACCTACAAGTGGTTGAGTTTTCTGGGTGCAGCAGCTTCGTAGGCTCACCTTCGCGGCTGGAGTTTTTTCTTCAGTCAACTTGTAGAAAACAGAATGGTGAATACAACGGTGAAAAAATCACACAAAAGAAAAAATGGGAAGGGGTTCATCCAAGGAGGTTGCGAGTTTTGCCTTCGCCGGGGTTTGCCAATGGTTTTTGACTCATCCGCCGTTTGTTTTGCTCCAATATGGCCACATGGGTGCTCGAAATCGAATTCCAAGTGGGCAGAAGAATTTTCACCTTTTTTGGCGATCAGAAGTGGCTCCAGTGAGGCGGCGATCAACGATCAGCTCCCTTCTCAAGCAATTGGTTCTTCTTCTCTGGTGGGAGGCTAGCGGCTAGGGTTTGGGTTCAGTATGATGCAAAATATTTATACTCATCTCGCGTTAATCTGGCTCATTCATCGCGTTTGATCTCGACCATTTGATCACACCTAATGAGGAATCAAATCTGAACCGTTCATTGCGTTTGATCTCGACCGTCTGATCGCGCCTAAGGAGAGAAATAGATTCGAACCGTCCACGCTCGTAAGATCGCTTCTGGGTCGTCCGATCACAGAGCACGCAGATTACCAACATAGTACCAGGTCAGTGTACTTTACCACACGGTGCGCTCCGATTCGTCGAAGCTATTGACTGGGCAGTCCTACTGGACAATTTTTTTTATTTGCATTCTGACCCCTAATGTAACGCCCAAAACGTGGGCATTTTTGTAATTACCTCATTAATTTTTTTTTTTTATGTAGCACCCGAAAAGGAGGAGAAAAAAAAAAAAAAAAAAAAAAAAAAGAAAGGGCGGCCACGTCAGCAGCCACGCCAGCAGGCCCGGTCAGCAGTCCCGGCCAACCAGGGCCTGCCACGTGGCAAGACCGCGTCACTCCAAAAGGAGCCACGTTGGCGATCCGCGTGGGTGCGATCCGACGGCCCAGATCAATCACGCGATCGGACGGCCCAGATTCAATCGCACGGACGGCCCAGATTCAATCAAAAACGAACGGCCCAGATTAAAACAAAATGAACGGCTGTGATCAAAAGGCAAGGGGTTATAAATAGAACCTCCACACCAGACCACAAACCCTAGCCGCCAGCCGCTCGCCGGAGAAGACGAACCAGGGGCCGACCGCCGCCACCCGCCGCCACTCGCCGCCGCACCGGGGAAATTTCCGACCGCCGATCGAGGTAAATTTCATACCCCCGACTCGTTTTTCCCCACTGATTCCTCCTATGGCCAAATCGAAGCCGAAATCCCGGCCAAACGGCCGGAATACGCGGCCGAAGCCCAGCGGCACCGCCGCGCCCCCTCTCGGTTTTTGCCTCCGACGAGGCCCTTCCCGGCCTCCGTTCGATGCAATTTTTATATCACCGTGATCACCATTCTTTTCTCTACAGGTTGACCGAAGCCAAATCACCAAAACACGAACTTCGCCGGAGAGTCGCCGTACCCGAGAGCGCCGCCGCCGGTAAGCTCCGTTTTTCCGTGATTTTTTGGCCCCCCGAGGGCCCTAGGGTTGTTTTCTGACAAGGACCAATGCGAGTGTGGCCGAATTCGGCCAAAAGCGGCCGAAAACAGTCAACCCGAGGCGACTCGCCGCCGCCAGCGGCGGCGCCGTCGCCGGAGCACGGCGGAGCCGCCGTGCCGGAGTTGCGATTTGGGCCGAAAGAGGCCCTGGGCCTAATTTGGAATTTTTTTGGAACCCGTGCAGGTACTGTTAGCGTGTTTCAGTTCCTCGGGAAAAATTCAGGGGAAAATTAGGGACAGCCTGCAGGCGCACTGTGAATCGTATTCGGATCCCGAAAACAAGTAAGGACCCCTCACCCTATTTCCTATCACGGTATTAAAGTTCAAAATGATAAAACAGTATTTCTTGAATTAACGCATGTGTGAAATTGCTTAAGGTTGCTAATGGAGCCCGAGTCTAGTGTGATTGATGATTTACTGTTATTTGGCCTGTTTACAGCTTTAAATGCAAAATGAGGTTTGATGTGTTCATTTTACAGATTTGTGTGCATGCACTACGTTTTTATTAATTATGGGTTGAATGACTGAAAAACTGATACTGTATGTTGTCTGTTTGGTATGAATTACGATTTGCTTGTTTAAATGTGAATTGATGATGCTGATTGAGGAAAAGGAAAAATGAAAGATTGTGTAGACTGATAATTGTATTATGGGGGTCAGCCTGACTAGATATCCTGGGAGATGGTGGACGGACCGGGTCCGTAGGGAACCCTACCGGGATTGTGGTCTCACATGTCGGACGGGGTATGGAGATCTTATGGTTTTGGCGCCCATACCGGACGGGGTATGGGGACGGCCCGTTTCACCCTCATACCGGACGGGGTATTGAGGTTTATGGTTTTGGCGCCCATACCGGACGGGGTATGGGGACGGCCCGTTTCACCCTCATACCGGACGGGGTATTGAGGTTCATGGTTTTGGCGCCCATACCGGACGGGGTATGGGGACGGCCCTGGAAACTGATTATGAATGTTAAAGGTTAACGGGTAGCGGAACCCCTATGGACCCCCACGGATACTAGTAGGCTGGTAAATGAGAAAAAAGATATGTTGTACAATGATTGAATTACAAGAGGCGTGATAAGTGTTATGTTTTACAGCTTAGATTATTCAATGATTATGATAATGTTATTGTTTTTCTCATATTGTTTTTCATAAATTCCACCAAGGTAAGTGGATGGTAAAAGTTTTATTATTGATAAAAGGTTTTGTTGTTAATAAACGAGTTTATTGTAAATTATGCTCCATTGGTCTTTTTGTGGTTTTCTACCCACCTTTATCTCCGTGACGGTGAGATATCGTGATGTTCTTACTGGGCTAGTGTAGCTCACTCCTTAATTAACCATTTCAGATCAGGAAGACATGGTTCCCGAGCCCGTTCCGCAGGAGGACGACGAAGGGGATGCCTAGAGACTCTGTAGTCATACGCATAGTTTATTTTCGAGTTTTCTTTCTTAGTTAGTTTAACCTTTTATATTTTAAGTACGTTTGTTTGGTTTTTCGTGTAAGGGATGTTAAATGAAATTTTGATCTCGCTTTCGCATTTGATATATTTAAATACTCATTTCATTTTAATATTTTCCGGGGCCGTTACATTTTATCCAGCAAAAAAAAAAAGCATGGTGGCGCAGAGAACGGAAGAAGAAGAAGGAAGCAAAGACGTGCACGTCGCGAGCGGGAAGAGATGGGTTTTCGTGATTTTTGGAGAATCTTCAGTGCGAGGATGCTGATCTAAACAGTTTCGCTCCACTATAAGCAGCGTAGTGGCGCAGAAAACGGGAGAAGAAGAAGAAAGGAAGGACGTGCACGTCGCGAGCGGGAAGAGATGGGTTTTCGTGATTTTTGGAGAATCTTCAGTGCGGGGATGCTGATCTAAATAGCTTCGCTCCACTATAAAGAACGAAACTCGAAAACAGAGAAAGGAGGAATCCTTGAGGCAAAAGGGGCGTAGAGAGAGAGAGAAGGCCGAGAAGAGAGAGAGAGCTCATCTTCTCCATGGACTCTTCTCAAAATACTTAGAAAAAAATCCCCTCAAATTGTTCTTCTCATTCTTTATTTCCCTTCTACTCGCAGAACCAATTACTGGCCTCTACTTATTGACATAAACACAAATATCACCCATCTCTGTATTTTCTTCAGCGCGACTCCAAGCAACTCAGGCCATCTCTGTCACGGAAGAAGCTCTCTCTCTGCTGTCCTTAATTTCCGAGCGGCAATCATATACATTGCAGCTTATCATCACCGAGACCCAACCTTCATTGCACAATTGATCGGAGCCAAATCACTAAAGCACGAACCTCACCGGAGAGCCGTCGCACCCGAGAGCACCGCCGCCGGTAAGCTTCGGTTTTCCGTAATTTTTTGGCTCCCCGAGGGCCCTAGGGTTGTTTTCTCGCAGGGACCGATGCGAGTGTGGCCGAATTCGGCCGAAAACGGCCGAAAACAGCCAACCCGAGGCGAATCGCCTCCGCAAGCGGCGGTGCCGTCGCCGGAGCACGGCGGAGCCACCGTGCCGGAGTTGCGGTATTGGCCAAAAAGGGGCCCTGAGCCTAATTTGAGATTTTTTGGAACACGTGCAGGTACCGTTGGTGTGTTTCAGTTCCCCGGGAAAAATTCAGGGAAAATTAGGGACGGCCTGTAGGCGCACTGTGAATCGTATTCGGATCCCGGAAACGAGTAAGGACCCCTCACCCTATTTCCTATCACGGTATTAAAGTTCAAAATGATAAAACGGTACTTCTTGAATTAACGCATGTGTGAAATTGCTTAAGGTTGCTAATGGAGCCCGAGTCTAGTGTGATTTATGATTTACTGTTATTTGGCCTGTTTTACAGCTTTAAATGCATTATGAGGTTTGATGTGTTCATTTTATAGTTTCGAGTGCATATATTACTATTTTATTTATTTATGGGTTGAAAGACTGAAGAACTGATACTGTATGTTGTCTGTTTGGCGTGAATTACGATTTGCTTTCTTAAATGTGAATTGATGATGCTTATTGAGGAAAAGGAAAATGAAAGATTGTGTAGACTGATAATTGTATGATGGGGTTAGCCTGACTAGATATCCTGGGAGATGGTGGACGGACCGGGTCCGTAGGGAACCCTACCGGGATTGTGGTCTCACATGCCGGACGGGGTATGGAGATCTTATGGTTTTGGCGCCCATACCGGATGGGGTATGGGGACGGCCCGTTTCACCCTCATACCGGACGGGGTATTGAGGTTTATGGTTTTGGCGCCCATACCGGACGGGGTATGGGGACGGCCCGTTTCACCCTCATACTGGATGGGGTATTGAGGTTTATGGTTTTGACGCCCATACCAGACGGGGTATGGGGACGACCCTGGAAACTGATTATGAATGTTAAAGGTTAACGGGTAGCGGGACCCCTATGGACCCCCATGGATACTAGTAAGCTGGTAAATGAGAAAAGGATATGTTGTATAATGATTGAATTACAAAAGGCGTGATAAGTGCTATGTTTTACAGCTTATATTATTCCATGATTGTGATAATGTTATTGTTTTCTTATATTGTTTCATGAATTCCACCGAGGTAAGTGGATGGTAAAGGTTTTATCATAAATAAAAGGATTTGTTGTAAATCATGCTCCATTGGTCTTTTATGTTTCTCTACCCACCTTTACCTCCGTGACGGTGAGATATCGTGATGTTCTTACTGGGCTAGTGTAGCTCACTCCTTATTTAACCATTTCAGATCAGGAAGACATGGTTCCCGAGCCCGTTCCGCAGGAGGACGACGAAGGGGATGCCTAGAGACTCTGTAGTCATACTCATAGTTTTATTTTCGAGTTTCTCTCTTAGTTAGTTTAATCTTTTATATTTTAAGTACGTTTTTGGTTTTCGTGTAAGGGATGTTAACCGAAATTTTGATCTCGCTTCCGCATTTAATATTTATAATATAATTTTCATTTTGAATTTCCGGGGCTGTTACACCTAATTTCTGATTTTTCTTTCAAAAATATCATCTAAACTCAAATTTTCACAATTTTTTTCAAAATTATTTTCATTTTCATCCCTAACATATTTTTTTCATAATTCTACATTAAATTAAAATTTATTAATTTTAAAAATAAATTTTTTATACATTTTTTAATGTTAAAATTAATCCCAGACAAAATTCCGGGGCCGGGTATTAGAGTAAGTATACAATTATATTTTATTTTATGGCAATTTAAAAAAATTTATTTTTAATAAATTATTAATAAAAATGATACATTACATGAATAAATACTTAGTACATAATCTAATTTTATTAAGATATAGTTTTAAGTTGTGTTTTATTATTTGTATTAGTATTGGGATACACAAATACGATATAAGTATTCTTATTCAAGTTATTTTTATCTAGCTTCGAATTTCTTTTGGTAAATAATTAACTTCCACCTAAGTATGTAAATTATATTTTCCGCACCAGATGAAGTATTCATGGAGAATGGAGTATTAGGCATCTAGTAGCTCAAACAAAAATTGGGAATCATCATACTTGTTTACAATTTTACAATGTAAAATATATTATTATAAAAGTCCAGAACTTAAAAGAAAATAAAGTCATAAATTAAATGCGGAAGCGAAATAATAAAGTTTAGAGTTTACATTCCTTATACAGTAATTTAGAATGTCTAATAGGACTACAAGAATGTCCATTCTAAAAGAACAAACGAAAATTAAAAAGATAAATAAAAGATAATATACTGAGTATTCTAGAACGAGCTTCACTAACATTTGAAAGGAGTTCGGGTAGTGAACTATTCACAATTCTCTCGTTGATCAAGATCTGGGTCTTGGTCCTCTTGATCTGAAATAGTTAATGAAAGGTGTTATACTAGCCTAGTAAAAATATCACTCTACTTATCGATACAGAAACTGAAGATTGGTAAAAATTATAAAAACAACTAATGGAGTTATTGGTTTAAGTAAATTCATTTATCATAAGGAAAACTATTTATTACGTATATTTATCGTTGCGAAATTTTCAAAACTGACATATAGAGACAATAACTCAAATAACATTCTAATCTCATATTCAAGTGAGTGCAACTTTTTTTTTTCATTTATCTACTGGTATCTCTAAGGGCCCATAAGAATGTCCCACTACGCGTGAACTAATATTCAACATTGTCAACTAACCGGCCGTACTCATACCATGTCTGGTATAAGCGTAAAAAATATCATTCCTCAATACCTCGTCCGGTATGAGGGTGAATCGGGTTGTCCCTATACTCCGTCCGGTATGAGCGCCAAAAATACTATTCCTTGATATCCCGTCCAGTATGAGCCAACGTTCGCGGTAGGGTTCCCCATATACTTGGTCCATCCACCATCTCCCAGAATATCCAGTAAGACTACCATTCATTAATTCACATGACCAAACAATTTTTTCGTTTGCATATTAATTTTCAATTTCACAAATCAATTGTAAATCACGCAAAACAAGCAATATATATATCAAAGAAGCACAATTAAACTATTCAACCATTCCAATATATCATCGTGTATTTAAAACTATAAATTCAATAATTAGTTAAATAGAACAAATAAATAACTAACCGGTTTCGGCTCCATTAGTAACCTGTAATTATTTTCAAGTTTTCTAAATTACATAAAATACTATATTATTGATTATTAAACTTCAATTCTATAACAGAGAATAAGGTGAATGATTCTTACCTGAATCGATGTCTGAAATACCGAACTTTCTACTGCACTTACTGGCAGTCCTTGGATTTTTTAAATTTTTATGTGGAGATTAAAACACGCTTCATGTACCATAAAATACCTCAAAAATCTAAAATTGGTATTAAAAATATTTTTTCAGCCAATTTTGGGATTCCGGCACGCAGTACCGCCGCCTGCGATGGTGATTTGCCTCGGCATGGCCATTTTTCGCCAGTTTTGGTCAGTTTCGACCGGTTTTATACCAATCCCTGCGAGAAAACACGTTATGGAGCCTCGATTGGTCCGAAAAAGAATAAAAAAACATAAATCTACTGGTGGTAAAATTTTTCGGCGACTCCGTCGACTCACCTACGCGGTTAAGCATTTTTTTTTCCGATCAACCTATAGAAAATAGAACGATGAACACAACGATAGAAAAATCGCACGAAACGAGAAACAAAAAAGGGGCTCATCGGAGGCAGTTGCGGGTTTTGCCCGCAGCACCGCCACCGGGGTTTGCCCACGATTTTCAGTTCACCCACTGTTCCTTTTGCTTCGATTTGGCCATGGGGGGTGCTCAGAATCAAATTCCAAACGGATAGGAAAAGTTTTACCTTTTTTAGTGGTCGGAGGTGGCTCCGGCGCCACGGTGGGCGGCGGTTGGCTCCTTTCTTCGGCGACTGGTTCTTCTTCTCCGGCGGAAGGCTGGCGGCTAGGGTTTAGATTTTGTGTGATGCAAAATATTTATATCCATCTCGCATTAATCTAGGCTATTCATCACATTTGATCTTGACCGTCCGATCATATTTAAGAGAAAATAAATTTATACCGTTCATTGTAATTTAATCTAAATCGTCCGATCGCATTTAAAGAGGGAACAAATCTGGACCGTTCACTGCATTTAATCGCGATCGTCCGATCGCGCTTGAGGAGAGAATGAATCCGAATCGTCCACGTGCGCGAGAACACTTCCGGGTCGTCCAATCGCGGGGCAGCGGATCGCTAGCGTGGCCTCCAGCGTGGCACCGAGTCAGCATGTCTTGCCACGCGGCGTGCTCCAGTTCATCGAGACTGCTGATTGGGCAGTCCTACATGATAAAATTTTTTTTAATTGCGTTCTGACCCCTAGTTTTCTATTTTTCTTTCAAAAACACCATTTGAACCCAAATTTTTACCCATTTTTTTAAACTTATTTTTAATTTTATCTTCAACCTATTTTTCATAATTATATATTATATTAATTTTTAAGTTTTTATATATTTTTTAATGTTAAAATTAATCCCGGATCAAATTCCGTGCAGGGTATTACAATTATTGTAGTTCGATTATTTTGTGATATCTTAAACCTAATCACTATTAGTTCAACAATTATAGTAATAGCTCAACAAATTTTAGGATCAAAACTTTTTCAAAAGTTTAAACTTAATTTATTGGTAGTACGTGACTTAAATCTTTATGTAAAGCTTAACGATTAAGTTATTGGTACTACGTGAGTTGAACTCTTACATAAATATCAACAATTATATATTTTTTCTAAGTGATTAGAATATTTCAATATCTATCACTCAAATTTTTTATGTTCTCATCAAGACCACACGTCATACAATCATAAATCACAATTCAAATACCCACGAAATCTAAAATCGTGCTAGCGGAAGTCATCAAACTGACATGTGTTTTAATACAATTTGTAACATATAATATTATTTACATGTTTTCAACATATTTTGGTTTTCAATGATGAATACAACCCTACAACTAAATTTAGAGTACACAATAATAATCGCATATTTTAATAAATCTCTCTCCCTTCAAATTCACTCCAAGAAAAAACCAATACTCACCAAACAAACAATCAAAGCAAGAGAATAATGAAGAGAATGACAAAGGTTTCTAAAAATCATTACATGGTATATAAATGCATGCATGAATATATATATATATAGACACACACACACACACATACAAAATACATATAAAGTGAAGTAGATAGCTTCTAGTCCACATCTACAAAAAGTTAGCTTGGAACTAAAGAGATAGAATTGAATTGAAGAACCATTTATATATGGTTTTGTTTGTTTCCTCTTTTAGTTAGCCTTTCATTGTTCTTCTTTTTGAAGTTTCTTATTTTCCTCTCATTCATTTTTTTTTTGTGGGTTTGCTTTTTAAATAAATAGTAGATAAATGTCAATAATTTTTTTTAAATATTGAATTAAATATATTTTTTCGTATTTTTAAAAGAAAATAATATTGTTAAATAAATATTAATTTTCAATTTACGTCCAAAGTTTGATTATTTTAGTTATAGATATTAAATAAGTTTTCAACTCTTAAATAATTTTTTGAATATATTTGAAATTTGATGCTTATTATAATTTAATTTTTAATATATTTTTTTAGTTATAATTTGATGAGTAATATTTTTTATTTGTTTTAACATCCCAATTTCATTTAATTTATTAACGAATAAAATTAAATTGGTTTAAATCATATTTAAGCACTTTAAAAAATAGTTTAAAATATATTATTATTAATTTAATTAATTAGACAAAAATTTCAATTTTTTTTAATTACCTTTTTAAATAATTTAAATATTACCTTATTATTTTAATTAATTATGGTGTTCATTTAATTTTAAACAAAATCACTTCAAAAATTTTTCAAGTTTCATACATGGGACTATGAAAATGTTGAAATTTATAAAACCAATGTTTCTCCATGTGTGTGTACATATATATATATATATATAATTATTGGGAAGTCTCTTCGAATTGTCTTTTGACAAAGTGGATTAGATCAAGAAAAGACAATTAGAAATTAATTAAGGACCATATAATTATAAATTTTGGTATCAAGAGTTATCTAATTATCAACTTTAAGATAAACATGAGCATAATTAACGATAAGAATTATCTAATAATAATTTCACTAAACATGATTTGAAACATATCATGTAATGATCTCATGCTCCACTATAAATTAATTTTGAAAAGTCGACCACCAATTGGATTCATAATCGAATAATTAATAATACATAAATTTATTTAATTAAAAAAATAATTAATAAGACATTTAAAATTGAAAATGGTAATTTCAACTAATTAATTAAATTAATAATATTATTAAATATATTTTTATTAATTATCAATTTAATTAATTATAATAATTATTTTTTTTTTAAATTACTCTTTCACTTTGTCGGGTCAGTACGGACCAACTCTACAACACTCTTGATCAAATGATTCTCTTAATCTAGTCATTTTTTTCAAAAATATTTTTCTATATAATCAATAATAATTAATTATTTCGGTAATATCCAAAATAATTTTTGAATTTTGATCACCCTTTAATTTTTCAATTAAAATTTTAATAAAACTACGTGTATTTAAGGTACGTCTATAAGCCGGAAGCTCTTCGGCACTCTTTCTTATTTGTAAATAGAAATTCTGTATAAGTTCTTATAGTTAAGGAGCTTGGGCTTGGCAACTATGGAAGCTGAAGGTTGAAGATTTAATGGGCGAAGAAGAGTATATCTATATATTTTAGAAAAGCCCATAAAAACCCATAAAAACCCATCACCGGTTTGAACTATATATATATATATGTATATATAATTTAGTTTGATTTTGTTGTATTTTAGCCTTGTAACTTTTCATTTTTTATTTAATGAAAAAAAAATATTATCAAACTTATTATTCTATGTAGGTATTACTATCAGAAAAATTATTATGTTTTATTTTTTATTTAATATAGGGATTTTTTTTTCTATTTTTAATTATGTAAAATATTTTATTTTTTTATTATAATTAATTAATGGGACGTGAAAAATCAGTGATAAAAAAGTAATTTTTTAATAATGTGATGAAATAATAATTAAAATAATAACATAATATATTTAAATGATAATATATTTAATCAAATCTTATAAATATAAGATTTTCTAGGTAAAAAAATGGATGATATTAAATATAAAAAATAATATGGACCGAGTAAAATAAATTAATAAACACATTTACGTTGTTATACCGTACGTTTTTGCAATTATTTATTGCATCGGGTAATTATGAAAATATTTCATAATTATGATGATTTACTTAATTAATTCCCATAATTATATTTTTAAATTTGATTTTAATTAAATTTTTAATTAATTTAATAAGTTAACAATTAAATTGATTTCTCTCAAAATTCGTTAAAAATAAAATAAAATAAAAAGAAAATGTTTTATTTAAAAATGGGAAAAAAATAATTTATGTACTTGAAAATAATTCGGCAATTTATACGAAATTCCAAATAAAATATAACAATATATATCAAATAAAAATTATATTTTTTTGCGTAGAAATTATTTTCTGCCTATATTTCAAAATGGAAAAATCTAGTGGTTCAGATTTAGTTTGGGGGCCTCATGAATTTATCCTGACCGTCGATTCACACCGCGTCTGCTATTCCCACGTGCTGAAAAACAACACGAAGAAAGACAACAATATTCTAGGAAGACAAACACCCAATCATCTCTCCACGTCATCAAAAAAGACAAATCCGTTATTTTAAAGGCGCCAACGCATATTCGTTATTACACGTGGCAAAAATATATTGGCTATTGCTTCCAACCAATCGCCGTCTCTCCAACGTTCGCTAACGTCTAACGAATGGGAAGTCCAATCGAGTGCGGAATGGCTCACCGTAGTCAATCGTACCCCGGAAATTTTAAAAATAATATAAAAAAAAAAGTGAGCGATTGTTGTCGGGGGGCTTTGTAACGGAGTAGGGTTTAATAGCTAGCCTCTGCTTCGCTTCTCCTTCTTTTTGTCGCAGAAAGCCGAAATAGAGCTCTCTGCTTGTGGAGAACAGAACACGGAAGGAGCTCTTTATAGAGACGAAGAGGCAGATTATTGTTAGATAAACACGAAGAGCAACCAGAACAGACGCGATTGTTTTATTTTTAATTTGTTTCGAGAGGAAAGAACAGGTTAATGGATGCAGTTACGAGCAGCAGTACAGAAATCAGGACGCAGATGGATTTGGATCGAGAAAACGGGTCATCTTCTTCTGCTTCTTCCTTATTGCATAGAAAGATCAAGTTTCAGCCGGCTACGAAAACCTTCAATCCGTTGGTTAATGGTTCTGCGGATTTTCGGATTGAGACCCTAAACCCCAGCTCCGATGTTAGGAATCACGTGTCGGGCATAGGACAATCGGCCATGGGAGGGAAGAAACCGGACGTGTCGGATTTGTTCGACAGTGGCTTCGATCCGGAACTTAGTTTCGGGATTACTGTGCGCAAGATAGTGAGTGCCTTTCAATCGGTGTGAATTAATTATATAGTTCAATTGATTATGATTATTCCCTGTCATATTTTATTTTGGCAGTGCAGAGAACCATTATTTTCTTGGTTTAGCTCAAGTTAGTTTGAGTTTTGCGAGAAAATTTTTACTTGTGCGTCTGTTTGTCTGTGCTTATTTTATTTACTTCATACAAGCTTACGGTAACCAAGTTTTTGGGCTACTTTCTTTTATACTGTTTAACTTGATCCATGAGTTAGGTTTGGAATTTTATAAGTGAATTACATGCTGCCAAGATAACTCTTAAATGCTTGAGTTATTTTGGGATAAACTTATTTGACCCTTTATTTTTATTTCTTGTTTCGGTTTTGAGTTAAACAGTTTTTTTCCTCTGCGGCAGTAGAGCTTTTGAATGTAAATTTCCCTCTATTCTGAAGGGTCCTAATTGCTTCCGATTTTACTCTGAAAGTTGATTTTACTACTGCGTAACACAGCATTATTATTTCTTTCTTTTTTCAATCAATATTTGATGTTTTAGTTCAATTTCGCATCTCAAATGCACTTCAAGATTGTATGAAGTTTTTGCCACCATTCTGATAAGTGCAACATTGAGTTGAACAGAAAGTTCAAACTTTGTTAATCCTTTATTTAAAAAGAAATTTAATATGCTTTCTTTTGGTTATTCAATTGTGCCTTCTCTCTCTTTTTGGGTCAACTATAACTTTTTGACACACTTTCTGCATATTTTTGTCTTTTTCCAATGTTTTTTTTTTCAGTCCATGGATCTTCTGTTCCAATTTCCATAGTTAGTGTGCTGTATAGCATGTTGTTGATACTTCATCATCTAGTTCTTTTATTTTATTTTTTTGTTTAATTGTTAATCTCAGTTGCCATTTTTTTTATTTAATTTGCATTGTTAGTGTTCTGAGAGCTCTCCAGTGTTTGCCGTCTTTTATTTAATTTGCATTAAGATGTTCTTTTTGGAAATAATGAACAAGTAAGTTGGATATTTTGGTTTTGAATTATTAAAAAACAGCATGGTCGATTTGGTTGTTTTTAGCACTCTTTAAAAAGGGGGATAGCTTAGCCAGTAACCTAACTAGAAGGATGGCATGAATGATTTACAGGGA
The DNA here is from genome assembly GCF_054855325.1 of Carica papaya. NCBI lineage: Eukaryota > Viridiplantae > Streptophyta > Magnoliopsida > Brassicales > Caricaceae > Carica > Carica papaya. The sequence goes on along the minus strand of NC_142315.1, from coordinate 28,504,852 downwards.
GCGAGTCTGGAAAATCTTGGGAACACATGTTTTCTTAATTCAGTGTTGCAGTGTCTAACCTACACTGAGCCATTAGCTGCTTACCTGCAAAGTGGCAAGCATCGAAACTCATGTGAGTGCCACTAGCTTTCTGTCTTCATGAAATCTGCAATAGTTTACATCTCAAGCATAGTATGAAACTTTATACCACCGTTTTGCAGAAATGCAGACATCCTTTTTAATAAAAATTTAGTAGTGTCATTGGTTTGCTCTTCCTGATATATACATATGTCGAGTAGCTTAGGATAGTGATCTCCTGCGGATCAATGGTTCCTATTAAAATATGAAAATATTATTTATTCATACTTTAATAATCATCTAGTTTCTAGTGAGTTATACTTATGGTGTTTCAGTTCTAATTACCTGGTTTAAATGGTGAATGAAGGCCATATTGCTGGATTTTGTGCGTTATGTGCCATCCAGAAACATGTTAGCCGAGCTCTACAAGCAACTGGAAGAATTTTAGCTCCAAAAGATCTGGTCTCCAACTTGCGGTGTATCCTTTTGAAGATCTGTATGGTTTACTTTGATTGCGTGAAGTTTCTCATTTTCATGATGCAATTATAAATTTTACATTTTGGGATTTTACTGGAAGGTGGATTCTGAGGTTCAGTATGTATGAGGGTTAAGATGGTCAATCCCGACACTGTTTGGAACAAACAATCCCCAAAATTGTGAAATTCTTTCCACAATCTGCTTTTTTCTTTGTGTTTAGAATTTTGATAAAAAAATTTATTAGCAAAGGAATTCACCCCTTTTTTTGGTGGAAGTCTGTTGAAAACATAGTCCTAATCTTCTGTGGAAAATGCATTGTCTTTTTATTGAACATATCTTGGAACTCGTGATTCTTAACACAATTAGGCATATCTCGTAATTTCCGAAATGCGAGACAGGAGGATGCCCATGAATACATGGTCAACTTGCTGGAATCAATGCATAAATGCTGCTTACCTTCAGGTGTGCCAAGTGAATCTGCGAGTGCTTATGAGAAGAGCTTGGTACACAAGATTTTTGGTGGTCGTCTCCGTAGTCAGGTAATGTTATTTCCATCTGTTGGTTGAATGAAGTTTCAAATATTTATTATTCTAGATCTTTTAATGTTTTCTCGTATGTTAAATTAATGCATCAAAGAGTTTAAGCTACATTGATGCTAAAAAATGCTCTTCCAATTTGTCAAAGAATGTTGCTTATACATTGTTCATGGTTATTTGTTTTCTTTTTCTTTCAGGTGAAATGTCAGCAATGCAGTCATTGTTCCAACACGTTTGATCCCTTTCTGGATTTAAGTCTTGATATTGTAAAGGCGGACTCCTTATATAAAGCATTTGCAAATTTCACTGCTGCGGAGCTGTTAGATGGTGGTGGTAAGGAATACAAATGTGAAAAGTGCAACCAGAAAGTGAGAGCTCTCAAACAGCTAACTGTTTACAAGGCACCTCATGTGCTTAACATCCATCTTAAGCGATTTCGTGCACATGATCCTGGAAAGATTGACAAGAAAGTTCAGTTTGGTACTACCTTAGACATGAAACCTTTTGTCAGTGGTTCCTATGTGAGTAAATTTCTTACTTTTCTATGCTATACTTGTTATCTTGAGCTTGAGGTGTTTTACTCACAATTTAAAGTTTAACTAGAAGTGAAAAATGTTTTGGCTACTGATTTCTTTTCATGACATCTTTTAGTAAAATCTTCAATTTGTAAAGATCTCAATTTAATTATTCTTTTGATTGAGAGTGAGAATGCAGTTTAGAGTTGCAAGTGAAAAGATGTGTTTGGAAAATGATTTGGACCCTGTAAAAGTTGAATAATCATGAGAAAAATTGCTAAAAGTGAAATAGCTAATTGCTTGAAATATGCTGGGCCTAGCTGGAGGTCAATAGCAATGGAGCAGTGTCAAAGAGAAATGTCTACCTCAAAACACAAAACATAAAGGTTTATGCATGTAATTGCTTTCATAATTGTATCAGTCTGGGGTGAAGGATTATTAGTCCCATGAATCAACTATCACTTTATGCTGCTGAACTTCTCTTACCCCAGTTCATGTCTTTGGATTGTGTGAACTGTTCTAGTTTCTGGCAACATTCATTTTGTGCTTTTTCATTTTTCATGTATATTAACTTCCTTATTATTGGCAGGAAGGAGATTTGAAGTACACCCTTTACGGTGTTCTAGTTCATTATGGTTGGAGCATCCATTCTGGCCATTATTACTGCTTTGTTCGCACATCAAGCGGCATGTGGTACTCCCTAGATGACAATCGGGTACTTGAAATAACTTTTAGCTTTTCTTATTTGGTTATAGTTTTTGTAAATCTTGTTTGGTTCCGTATTTCAGAGAAGGACCTGTATCTGTATCTGTTTCAATGACAAATCAGAAGAAAAAGATTTTTAAGGGAGTTATTACTTTATATTTGAGAGGATTCCTTTTGGAGTCCAAGCAATTGCAGTATTAAAAAGTTGAATAGTAGTATGTAGTCCTTCCTGCCTCCTACTCGTTTTCTTCTTGTCTGAGTTCAGGTTGTTGACCTTGATGGTTCATTTTAACTTTTGCTATTTCCAAGTGTTAGTGAATTTAAATTCCTGGCAACTGTTGATATTCTTAATTAGTTTCTTTCATAGTTTGGTATGTGAAAGTGGGACTTTGTAGGGAGTCTAACCGTAAGTTGACAATCCCTAGCCATATTTGCAAGCTATATGGAATTGGTTGCCCTTGCGGGGTAACCTAAAATATGGAAACTTTTTGAATGAGTATTTGTTTGTTCATGGTTTTATTTTAGACTTCCTGTAATTTAGAGTGTATTTGTTTCATATTTTGCAGCAAGTTGTGGTTGCTGAAACATGAGGCCAAGATTGTTAATCACTCTTCATTTTTTTTAAAGCTGATTTTTTGATTACCTGTTCTGATTTGATTTAACAGGTTGTCCAAGTTAGTGAGAGGACTGTTTTAGAGCAGAAGGCCTATATGTTGTTTTATGTGCGTGACAGGAAAAATGTTGTTCCCAAAAAGCCAATTGATATTCTTCAAAAAGAGGACTTGAAAGCAAAAGTTACAGTGAATAAACCATCTCCCATCCCCCAAAATTCAAAGGGACAGGTGCCCAATGGTTCCGTAGAGAGTAAATTGGGCGGGGCAGAATCTTCTGCTACTGTGGTTATGAAAAATGCCACTAACAGTCAGATGCATGCAAAATTCTCACAGCCAAAAGAGTACCCTGCGGCAGAAACTACTTTAGTTGCACCATTATCCAATGGTCCGTCAGAAGTACCTTCTGTTCTGAAACCCGATCTGGGAATTTTGCAATCATTAGCTCCATGTTTGAACAACAATGCCAATACAATTAATCTTAACACAGCTGCTGGTGCCAAAATGCGCAAATGTAATGAAGATGGTAATTCCAGGAAAAATTTTCAAATCCCAGTCACTGTATCACCAAACTGCAACAGTTCAAACATCTCAGTTACTGCAACAGTTCAAAATGGTACCTCACAGAGGGTAAGTGAATGTTTCTTTTCCAGCATGGGTTACTTTATTGTCGTTTTTCTCATCTTTGTGGTATCTTTCTAACTTTCAACTCTTTTGGCATCTAAAGATTAATCCTGTTTCAAATGTCGGGATTGCAAATGTAACACCTGTTGCTGATAACAAACTGGAAGGGAGCATTCCATCTGCTGGAGGTGGTTTTGGAAAAATCAATCTGCCTTCTCCAAATAAGCCAAGTTATGAAAATAGTCAGGTGATTGTACGCACAACCTTTTTTGACTTGGTTGGCCATGGCTTTTTTGTGATTTAACATGTTTCCATTTAACTCCCAGGTAGGAACTACTTCTGTTCAGGCTGCTGGTAGTTTACTGAGTAATGAGAACCGTGATAATGCTGAAAAAATGGTGCATGAGTTGGTTGCTTTTCCACCCCAAGTGGGCATGATTAATGGAGAAAGAAAATCTTCTGATTGTATTGTCAACAGAAGGTCAAAGAAGCTCCTGAAGTGTCAAGTCAGGAACATGCAAATTGGCTTAAAATTTTTCTTAGCTTCCTTAGGCTTACGGAAGAAGAGGAAACATAAAAGGAGCAAAACACGCACCTTGGACATTAAGAAAGCTGGTGAAGAACTCTTGTTGGAACAAAATAGTTATTCATCAGATCTGGGACCATCTACTGCTGGGACATCTGGGACAGTTTCTGTGGGTTCAACTCGCTCGCGGAGGAAAGTGGATCATGATGGTACTCCAATTGGTGAAAGAAAATCTAATTGTAATTCATTGATGGATGATACAGTTCGAGAATTCAGGGAGAGAATTTGTCACAGTGGTTCTGAACTTCTGACTCATCAGCAGTCAGAAAAGAATTTTGGCTTAGTCTCTGAAGGCAGCCGGCATGACACAAGCGAACTTGATTTTTCAAGCAAGAAAGGCACATCACAGGATGCAATGCTGCAAGTTCTTACCCGAGGTCTGGAGGAGACTGTTGGTATGTACTCAAGTAATTGTCTGTCATTATTTGTGTGCGGTGCTTATGGAATTTTGCTTTTTATATCTCTTGAATATTCTCAGGGCTAGTTGACAGTTTAAGATCAATTAGTATGTATTAATTTAACCTTGTAAGAATATTCTTCAAGTTGGCTTACTAAATATCATTCTTTGGTCTTATTTTGGTTATCGCAGTTGCACCTTGGGACGATGGAGATTTGCCTCCTAAAATTGCAGAATCTAAGAGTGAGAATGTCAACATTGGTTATGTACTGGATGAATGGTGCGTTTAAATTTTGAAAATTTTCCCTGTCCATGTTATGTGTTGGTTGTCGGTTTTCAGGTGTATTGTGTTTGTGGTGCATTAGGGTGAGCTCTATCATGACAGATAATGTAGATCTTTGCTTGTCCGGTCAAGGAACCTATAAAGCTCAAGCCCAGACACGAATCTGAGTTCTTATTCTTATTAAAAAGGAAATTGAAATATAAGTTTCATCTCAAGAAGCTGCATGACAAGATTCAGCCTGGCCTTGGCTCTTGTCTGTAGTGTTTTTCTTTCTTTTAAAGGCAAAGGCTGTTCATTTATGTTTCCAGATATTTGATAGAGGTTGTCCATGCTGAAGCAGCTGGACCCACGTGTTTCCTTTACTGACTAGTAGAGTCTAGAGTCTAGAAGGGCTCGTGACACTTGGCACTTACATTTCCTGGGCATAGTTGTGAAGTCTATGGGAGATAGAGCATGGTGTATGACTTAGTGGATAAACTAACCAATTCCCAACTGATTGTCTCTTCCCTGCATTTGGTCAGGTGCTAAGTTAGTCTGGGATTAGGGGAAAAGGGTTGGAATGGAAAAAGAATTTGGTAGATAGGGAATAGAACAAAAGATCCAGATGGGTACTGGCTATCTGCCCAAACCAAACAAGCTACAGATAACCTCAGTCCTGTTAATGTCTAAAAATAGATTAGGCTCGTTTTGATTATTTAAAATTTCGAAAAAGCTGGGCACACTACATTGTTTAACATGATATCAATGGGAGATCTAGAGTTAATCCTGAGTTTTGTCTGTTTCTATTAATCAAACTCCAGCATACAAGGTAGGGAAGTGACAATACCCTATTCTCATGATTTTAGTTTAGCAGATTGCACACAGAGGATCGTGCATGAAGGAGCTTGTTAATATATAAATAATAAATCAATCCATTTCTATCTGTTTTAGTTTCTAAGAGAACTGGTTATAGTTTAAAACCCGTTTAACACTTAGAACTGGTCTAGGTTCAAGAACAGCTTTTAGTGATAAAATTAAGATCTATCAAAAAATGCTTCTTACTTATCTGGCTTACTTACCCATATTTCAATTGTATGTAGGGATGAAGAATATGACCGGGGGAAGAGAAAGAAGGTGAGGCAACATACATTCAGTTTTGGTGGGCGTAATCCTTTCCAAGAACTATCGGTCAAGAAATCGCAACAATTCAAAAAGACAAAGATAAGCAACGGAAACATACCATTCAGGATATGAACAAAGCAAAACACATCTCATTATACCCTGCTCTTGTGTACGTTTCATAGTTCGGGTATTGTGTTGAGCTGAGAATCACGTTAGAACAAACTGAAAAGGTCGAAACAATCTTCCTCGGTTTGTCTTAATTTTTTTTTTTTGGTTCTGTCTACTGGGATTAGTAATAGATAAACCATTGTCAAAGGGGCGTCGTTGTATTGGCTTCTTTCTTTCAGGTGGGAGTATTTATGTTGTGGAAAAAACTGAAGAAGCTAGAAAGTTTTCACGTCGTCTTGTCAGTCTCTTTGTTGCCTTTTCGCCCTTCAGTTCCATTTATTGATTGATACGCACCGTTTTGTTCGTGTTTCTTGTGGATTCTATTTTTTGCTGGATTAATTGAAGGAACTTGCTTCCTAATTCCCTTGTGTCTAAATCACCATTTGTGATTTTATTGAGATCTTTACACAATATTGGTATTGTGTTATATTTATTTTGTATATATTATAATTTCTAGAATTTAATAATTTTCTCAAGAGAATTTAACTACAATTACATTTATTTATATCAAAGCATATAAAAAAAAACATTAAACTTGAATTGGATATTAAATTAATTTAGAATTAAAAATATTTTCTTAAAATTGAAACTTTTATTTCATTTATATTGTACTTTTGTTACATTTAATAAAAACTTATATTAATTTTTTTTAAAAAAAAAAAAAAATTGGACTCGGTAATTTTTTAATAAAAAAATTGTAATTATCTTAATTGAATGAATATATTTAATACGAAATATTTTTTTTCGTCTAAAAAAAAAATAAGTTATCAAAACTTAAGTCAATTTGATTGTCTAATCCCACTATACACTTATGAGTTTTTTGTTCTAATAAATTAAATATTATAAGCCGTCAATTAATATTTTATAATACAATTACAAAACGATAAGATCTGTGTTTTAAATAACATTTAAATACGTAATTTTTAAATAAAATACAAAAAATTTAACTGACAGACTATTGTATTATTTCTTATTATATATATCATTTGATTGTTACTTTATTTTTTTTTTTTTTAAATGAATAAATAAATAAAATGCTTTAAAAATCATGCCTCTTGCCAAAATTTTGCTCCATCCACTCCACTTGATTTTTGTGATTACCTTTATTTTTTATTATTAGATTTAATTACTATTAATTTGACAATTATACCACTAATTGAGTATATCATAAGTTTCATATATCATACCTATTTTGCTTCCAACTCACACGATAAGCCATTAATCTACTTGTACATATCCTCAAGTTATAAAAAATTCATAAAATCATTTTGTCATATTTTTTCAAGTTTCTAAATTCATTTTGAAAAATAATTTCATATAACTAAGATTATGTAGTCTATAGAAACAAGTGTTTAGGACCAAAAAAACTCAAGTACAAACCCATATGCGCAATTCTAGCAATACAGTGTCTCGTTTCCCTTAAAATGTTTAGAAAACATATTTTCTAAATCGTGTTATGTAAAAACAAGAGTTCGATGCATAATTTACAGTTGATCTCTTTAATATAACTCGATAATAATCCAAAATTAAATTTGCGCAATAATATTTTTCAATACGTATTTTTTTTTAACTAAAATCTATTCAATTTATTAAAAGATGAAATATTTTATTTATTGAAAGAGGTTGACCTCCTTGCTTTTATGGTACAATCCTCTTCCCGCTGAGCCTCCTTTCTTCTTGGTTCACAGAAACAAAATGTAGAACTAGTGCCAACGGTTAATCACGGAAGAAAGGACTCACTAAGCCGAGATCGTTAACTAATACTAATAGAATAGAAAATACAATACTAATATAATAGAAAAGAACTGTCTTTTCTGTATACTTTTTCCGGTTCCGTTGTTACTGCGGGCTTTACGCAATCGATCGGATCATATAGATATCCCTTCAACACAACATAAGTCGTCGAAAGGATCTCAGAGATCCACCAAAGCACGAAAGCCAGGATCTTTCAGAAAATAGGTTCCTATGCGAAGAGTGCATAACCGCATGGATAAGCTCACACTAACCCGTCAATTTGGGATCCAATTCGGGATTTCACCTCAATTTTTTTATAATTTATTAATAAATCTATTAAAATTTATTAAATTCGACAATTGATAAAGACTCTCATTATTTATATTAAATTTATCAAATCAAAACGTTAAGTCTATAATAATTAATATATTCAAATTCGAGATGAGATAAATATGTCAGAATATACAATCTTACAAATTTACCTAAAATAGCAAAATAAAAAACCTTCCCCATCATAATTAAAGTTGTACATGCCCCATTAGACAGAGCTCTCACATGAATCCTCCCTAGCTAATCATATTTAATGTTGAATATATATAATTGTGAAAATGGCCTCCCACTATATTTAATATATGCCATGGCATGGGGGACACATAGCTCGAAAATTTAATAGATTATTTTAATTCAATGTCATATAATATTTTAATTTAGTATTCAAATAAATTATAATACAAAACACCCTCAAAAGAATTAAAAAGTATATATATATTAACTCAGTTAGCTCAGCACCTAACTTTTGTGCTCGTAAATTTTGTAGTACACTTATTTTATAATTTTAGTTTTCCACACTTATAATAAAAACAAAGATCATTCTAATAATAATAATAATAATACGATATATAATATTTGGGTCCGAAAATCAGTTCAAGATAATTTTTTTTATTTATAAAAATTATATAAATAATTAATATAATTTTATTAAATCTAATTTTGTTAAATTTTGAGAAAAAAATAAATTATGAACGAAACTGAAAATAATTTTAAAAAAATAGGAGAAATTTTGAATATAGTGATGTTTTTGAAAGAAAAATTAAAAAAATAGAGTTAAATCGTAAAAAGAGAAAGTTTGGCCGCGTGGGATGACTCAGTTAGCAACCTGAGTGAACCAGAGCACGTCGCGTGGCATGCAGGTTGACATCAGCTCAACGCGGGAGGCCACATGGGCGATCTGCATGCCTAGGCGATCCGATGGACCAGATCGTATCCCGCACACGGGAACGACCCAGATCACATCTTGCACACGAGAACGGTCTAGATGCAATCAGACAAACAAGATTGATCGCGATGGACAACTCAAATTCATCTACGTAATCAACCTAAATGAAAAATCATCGAACGACCCTCCTCGTTCCACATGTCCCCAAACAGATAGCCCAGATCAATACAGGATGAGTATTTAAATATCGCATCACAGAAGAACCTAACTCTAGCTGACCAGCCCTCGCCGAAGAAGAAGAACCAGACGCTAGAGAAGGAGACCAATCCCCAATCGTCGCCGCTCCGGAGCCACTGCCAAATACCAAAGAAGGTAAAAAAAATATCTCCGTGCTCGGAATTCAATTTCAAGTCTCCTTATGGCCATATCAGAGCAAAAGGGACAGTGGATGAGATAGAAACTGCAGACAAAGCCCAGCGAAGTTGCTGTGGCCAAAACCCAAAATCCTCTTCGATGAGCCTATTCCCATTTTCCGTTTCACATGATTTTTTGGCCATTGTGTTCACCGTCCTTTTATGTACTGGTTAGTCGAAGAAGAAACCTTAGCCGCGAAGGAGAACCGACGAAGTCGCTGCACCAGAAGACCCCCTACCGGTAGGTTTAGTTTTTTTTATTCTTTGGCCAACCGAGACCTCCTAACGTATTTTTTTGTAGGGATATGTGTAAAACCAACCAAAACCGATCAAGCTGAGATGAACCACCGCTGTGGGCGGCGAAGCCAACGCTGCCGCTACGCCGGAACCCTAAAATTGACCGTAAAGAATTTTCAACACCAATTTTAGTCTTTTGGGATATTTTTGGGTATGAGATGTGTATTTTAATTTTTGCAGAAAAAATTCAGGAAACTCAAGGACCTTTAGAAGGCTCAATTGGTAGCACGGTGTTTTAAACACCGATTCAAGTAAGAATCTCTTACCCTATTCCTTGATACGATAAATTGAGGCTTAATAATCAATAATATTGTGCTCTGTAAAAAATTAAAAAAATTCTAAAAATAATTACAAGTCACTAGTGGAGGCAGAATCAGTCAGTTTATATTTTCTCTAATTTGTCGTAAATTGATTATTATTCTGCCATATGCCTTAATTATTGTTTTTAATGATTTTCTCATTTATTGACTGCCTAATCGTTATTTTATTGATCCAATTGACTAATTGGAAATAAAGACCCTGAGTACGTTTCTTGGTTATTGAGATATGAAATTGTATTGTTTGCATAAATATCGTTTAACTAATATGTGAAGATGAAATGAGATATTGATATGCGTTTGGTGGTTGGTTTGTTGATGATGATCTTTATATGAAAGGCTTATAGAATATCTTAAGAAATAACGGACGGACCCGATACATAAGAAACCCTACCGTGAACGTTACCTTAGTCAGACGGTACTGGAAAGTCTCATACCGGAATGATTTAGGAGATATAGTTCACCCTCATACTGGACTATGTATCGAGGCGATGGAATGTTTGACACCTATTACCGGACGAGGTATAGGGACGATTAGTTAATTGATAAATCTGGATATTGGATTCGTGTGGGGAGGGGAGGGGAGGGGGGAGGGGGGAGGGGGGAGGGGGGGAGAGATATCCCTATGGACCTCCAAGGTTACCAGTAAGTAGGTTAAAAAGAAAAATTATTGATCTTATAAATGAATTAAAATGTCAGTTGGTTACTGTTCTTCATATGTTGATTTTTGGAAAAGTCATAATGATAAGTATATAATAAATAGTTTTTTTCATGATAAAATAATTTACTTAAATTAAGGGATCCATTGGTTATTTTTGTTATTTTTACCAACCTTCAATTTTCATTATCAGTGATTAGTGTGATATTCTTACTAGCCTAGTGTATCTCACTTTTTTATTAACAATTTCAAATCAAGAGAACTAATATCTAGATCCTGATCAGTAATAAAGTTTCAAATAGTTTACCTTCTGAACCCACTTCAAGAGCTAGTGGAGGTTAACCCATAGGATATTTATCTATTTATTTTAAGCTATATATTTGCTTCTTTTTATAAGCCATTGTAGTAGAGACATTTTCGTAACCTTATTGGGCATTTTAATTTACTATGTAAGGAATGTAAACTCTAATATTATTGTTTGCTTCCGCATTTAAAAATACAAATTCATTTACTTTGAGTTTCAGGCCTTTATATGATATGTTAATTTCTTAAAAAGTAAATATTTATTTGTTAATTGATTTTACAATTTAATTTTCTAAAATTAAATTGTGAGATTTTTTATGAATTCTTTTGTTCAATTTAAATGTACTGACATTTGTCAATAAATATTGTTTCAATTAAAAAATAAAAGTTATTACTTATTTTAAAAAAATACAAAATTATATCATATTTTCAATCTGTTATGATTATTTTAAATAAGAGAATTTAATCCCCACAAAATAATTTTTTAACCAAAAATATAATAGATTACTTGAGACTTAATCCAACTTAATCATCACAACTGTAAATGTGGGAGTGGGATGGATGGTTGGGATGGAGTGGGAAAAATCAACGATTAGGATGTGAAGTTGGATGAGGTATAAAAGGGCATCGGGCAAAGAGAGGAAAGCGGGGGAAGAAACAAAAGGAAAATAGGAAAAAACAGAGAGTGTGGGAGAGAGAGAGAGTGACAATTACGAGATGTGAGTGATTGGAGGCAAGTACGAAAGGCAATTGATTGGAAGTTCTGAAAGAAGTGAGGTCGCGGTAGATTTGGTGAAAGATAAGATTATGGAAGCAAGAGAAAAAAAAAAATTGGAGTTTCAAAACTGATTTGTGGTAATATATGTTGAATTTATGTATTGTAGATTAACCGATGATTACAGACGTAGAGAATATGGATTAAAGAAGTATTTTGAGGTGGAATTGTATTCGGGAGTAGTAAACAGGGAAGGAGGTGATACATTCGTGAGCTGTAGGGGAGAGAGAAGAGTCTTAGCAGTCCGATATTTAGGGATTTTTGTGAGTACATTAGGAGGATTAGAGAAGGTTAAAGATGAAGTTGACTAGGCTGTGCAGAGAGAGATGACTGCTAGGAATGAGTAGAACTGAACAAACCGAGGGGTGAGGGAGACAGACAGGGATGAGGCCATCTATTGGCCGACACTTACTGATTCAAACGTGTGTGTTTGAGAGGCCTTTGGCCAATACTTAGGGATGTTGGGGTGTCGATGTGTTGAGAAGGCATGTCTGTGTGTGTGTGTTTGTGGCCACTCAATGGTCGATGGGTGCTTGGGCGTTTGCAGTTACGTAAGGTGTCGATAGGGTGTAGAGGCACGTCTTGTGTGTGTGGTCACTTAGTGGTCGGGATGTGATTGGAGTGAAGCAGGTGCTGGGGTGTGGAGGTGTCAGTAGAGTGAAGAGGCATGGTTGTGTGAGTGTGGCCCTTAAGGGGTCGATATGTGTTTGGGAGTGTCTACTATTATGGTGGGACAATGGATGCGGCATAGGTGTGCGTGGGTGGCCTTCAAAGGTTGTTATTTGCACCAAGAGGTGCAGTGTAAAGTGGGGGGTGTGAATGTGGGAAAAAGAGAGATAAGGTTGAGTCTAATCATGTTGAGTGATAGTATTTGTGGGAGTTATTAGTTGTTATGGGTTGTGATAGTATTTGGTGTGGCGGTATTGCTGAATGCATTGGGTGGATGTGTGTTCTGTATCTAGGATTTGATAGGGCCGTAGTGGAGTATTAGGTTAGAATATGAGGGGTGTCGGGTTGTGCTGACCAGTCACAGGGAGACGAAGTTAGAGACAATAGGTAGCAAATGAGAATGAGTATGAGTGTGAGAGAAGCATGGGCGGAGATGAAGGGTAGTGAATAGGAAGGAAGAGAGACAGTGTGTGGAATAAAATGTTGGGAAGGGAGTCTAACTAATTGTCATACTTTAGTTTTAAATTCTAAATTTTTTTTATTGGGTTATGTATATTCATTACCTTCACTTTCAGATGCAATGCAATAGGAATTGAAACCGGAATGCTTAGCCATGGAACTCCATACTTAAGGGAGATAGAATAGTAGTATTGAAATTGATATGAAGTGTTATAATTAATTGTGCTAAAGTAATAGTTGATTCTCATATATTCCATTATATTCGTTAGACTGATTCTGGGTTAAATACTGTATATCTTGTAAAGAATTGTGGTTGCTTTATAGCAAGAGTTTTTTTTTTTACAATGTTGGTTGAATTTTTCTCGATACGATGCATTGATATAGAATAGTGGAATATATCATTCTCATTCCGTAGGGTAGAAAAGTAATTTGCCACAACAACTCTATTTTACACACTAGTGAATTAAATTCTCAATTCTACTAAATTAAGTATTATAAATCAATCACCTGTAAACCATAATACATCTACCAAGTTATGTTTTTTAAATAAAACATAATAATCTTAGTCATTAGAGTATCGTGTTCGTAATAAAAGTATTACTTAACCATAATACATCTACCAAGTTATAATTTTTAAATAAGACATAATAATCTTAGCCATTAGAGTATCGTGTCCGTAATAAAAGTATTACTTACGTGGCTACTAATTAAACTATATTATACGTGACGCGGGACCCACATTGCAGGTAATATTATAATTATGAACCAAATGTGATAACAAATGATTTGTCCCATTAACGTATGACATTTATTCCTAATCCCTTCCTTTTTTTTTGTTTCTTGGTGGAATTAATTATTATTTGTCTAATAATTATGCTTTCCTTAATTTCTTTTTTTTTTTTTATGTTGATTACAAATTTAATATAACACATGCTTTTCCTCATTAGTTCGGCATATATCATACATACATACATACATACATATATATATATGTATACGTATATAGCAATGATTATATTGTCTTAAGCCTTTTAAGAAAATGATTATAATAATAAGAATCAATAAGGATAAATTATTAAATTAATTTTAAAATTTATTTTTTGTTACAATGTTTCTTTCATTTTCTTAAAAAAAAATAAATTTATAAATGATTATATTATATTTTTATATATTAGAAACGATATTGATTAATTAATTAATTAAATTACTAAATTAATATCAATAAATATTTTCCATTAAACTACCATATCTTTATTGATATTAATTTAATTAATTAGTTAATTTTATTTTTAAAAATTATTTTCTAAGTATTCGAATATAATTTAATAATAATAATAATAATAATAAAGTATATGCCACTTATAAAAGCAATGTACCATATTGGTTCCATTATGAGTTTTAAGTGAATCATTTCACGTGCTAAGTTTATTTATCATTTTGACTTATTTGATACACTACGTTAGATGTCCTTTTTATCAATTTTATCATAAAGTTTGTATTATTTTTATATCTTATTATATGACTCTAAGTTTATTATGTAATTTTTTTATTAAATTTATATATTAATTAATTAAACAATATTTATACATCAATAATAATATCGTATATCATATACGAGAGTACTTAAATATATAATATTTTATAAAAAAATTAATATATCGATCATTCAATTTTTAACGATTAATAAATTTTTTTAATATAATAATGATAAATAAGATTTCATTTTTTTTTCCTTTACTTTTTTCTTTTTTATTATTTTAATATTTTATAAAAAATATTATATTTAGTTATTTAATTTTATTATATTAAATATCGATACGTTAAGAATATATTCAACAACAATATTATAAATATATTAATAATTATATTATTAATATATTAATAAATTGTATTCATTACATGCTTAATAATGTTTAAATTCATAATTTTCGAATAATGAGTCTTATAATTCTTCGTAGTTATTTATTTATTATTTAAATTTTATTTAATTAAATTATTGTATTTAACTTATAAGTTAAATAAATTCACAATAATTAATTAAATTAACAAAATTTACCATCAATTTTAATTTTCTAAATTAATTTTTATAAGTAACATGTGGAAAAAAAAAACATATTTTGGAAATACTTTTACTAACATTATATATTTATATAGAAGATAACATGCATCTTAACCTTGGTATATATACATATATATATATATATGTATATATATAACAGTATATGGTCTTTGCATGAGCATCATATCATGTGCTCAGTCAGTGCTATCCATTAAATCTATATATACACACACACATATATATATATATATATATGAGAATAGTGTTGGGCATGCAAAGGTGACAATGAGAAGATCCGACAGAAGAAAAGAAAGGGAAGGAAAGTTGAATGATTTGTATTGATTGAGGAAGAAGAGTAACAAAAAATCAACCGACAATTTTCCTTTTTTCATTAATTATTTCTGCCTTTTATATATATATATATATATATATATATAAATATATATATATATTTGTGTAACTATTATTATCCACTACTTATTCCACCAACCTTCATTGAAATTATTATTTTTTTTAAAGAATTTTAAATTAAATAATTTTTTAGTTTAATTAGCAAAATAATTTAGAAAATAACCAATTAAATAATTTATAAATATAATTTTTTATTAATTTATTATAATTATTTTAATTAAAAAAATATAATTATCATCTGTCACTAATTAAAATTATAATAAATTATTAATACGAAACTCAAGGTAAATATTTTAACAATAGATATATATATATATATAATTATAAAATTTTGTGTAATATTAATTCATATGATTAAATTTTAATTTTATTTTAAGTTAAAAAATATGAAAAAGTGATATTTTAATTAATTTTAGGTTAAAAATAAATTGTCAGCTTAATTTTTTAATAAATTAAAAAATATTAATTAATTAATTTTAATTAATGACCACTACAATGCATCATCTTAGAGGCATTAAAAAGTTAGGGAGTGTGTGGGGCCCAAACCAACTCAATGATGATATAAGCAAGAAAAATCATGGCATGAGCACTTTGTGACTTGTAAGTGTACCATCTGATCCTCTGCTTGGTCAAAACACTGATTTGATTTTCTCTCAGTTCTCTATTTCTTGATTTAGAAAGGGACCCACAAAATCAACGGTCCAGATTGTGAGTTCAAACTGACGGTCGTGGATTCGCATTTAATTTATTTATTTTTTAATTATCATTCAATAAGCTGGTTGAGATTTACCTAAAAATTTAATTATTATAAAATATTTTTTTATTAAAATCGTGTAAAATATAATTGACCCGTTGGATTTTAATTCAACTCGATTAACAAAGTTATAATAATATATTAATAAAAGTAAATTCTTTATTCTTACTTAATTAAGTGTTATGATCACCACCAACTTATAATATATTTATAAATTAATGAATTTTATATTTTTAATACAGTCTGAAATTCGTGATCTTCAAGTAAAAAAATAAATTTTTACTCATTAAACTATTGTTTTAATGTAAAAATTATTAACTTTAAAGAAAAATTAAAACGAATGTTTAATAAATTTTCTACATTATGTGAACAAATGCTGACATAATTAAACTACGAGAAAGATAAAATCACAATGCAATATTAAACCTTAGTAAAAAACATAACGGTGATAATTACAATAATAAATATATAAACTATTTTTTAATATAAATATATATTTTATTAATTAAGTTATATAGATATACTTAGTACAATAAATTATTTTTTTAATAATATATAAAAAAAATACGGTCAAAGTTAAACTCATAACCATCGATAAGACTTTTTAATATATATTGCAACATCTCGACAAAAATTAAAAGGGAAAAAAAAAATAGGATAAAATAAAATCATAATTTAGATACGAAAACGTATAATAACGTTAGTATTTATATTTCTTACACATAAAGTAGCATGTCCAATAAATTTATAAAAATGTGTATTTCACAGCAGTTCAAAAAGTATAATGAATTGCATGTATATTGTTTACTTGGATTTGAATGAGATCATGAAAATGGATAGATGGAATACAAGTGAAATTTGGATGTTACATATATAAACTAAAATTGATACACATTTAAATTTTTACGAAAAAGTTATACTTTTTTACTCAGTCAGCTGATCCCGTCCTAGTAGCCATCAAGAAATATGTAGAATACAGAATTTGTAACGGCCCCGGAAAATATTAAAATGAAATGAGTATTTAAATATATCGAATGCGGAAGCGAGATCAAAATTTCATTTAACATCCCTTACACGAAAAACCAAAAACGTACTTAAAATATAAAAGATTAAACTAACTAAGAAAGAAACTCGAAAATAAAACTATGCGTATGACTACAGAGTCTCTAGGCATCCCCTTCGTCGTCCTCCTGCGGAACGGGCTCGGGAACCATGTCTTCCTGATCTGAAATGGTTAATTAAGGAGTGAGCTACACTAGCCCAGTAAGAACATCACGATATCTCACCGTCACGGAGATAAAGGTGGGTAAAAAACCACAAAAAGACCAATGGAGCATAATTTACAATAAACTCGTTTATTAACAACAAAACCTTTTATCAATAATAAAACTTTGACCATCCACTTACCTTGGTGGAATTTATGAAAACAATATGAGAAAAACAATAACATTATCATAATCATTGAATAATCTAAGCTGTAAAACATAACACTTATCACGCCTCTTGTAATTCAATCATTGTACAACATATCTTTTTCTCATTTACCAGCCTACTAGTATCCGTGGGGGTCCATAGGGGTTCCGCTACCCGTTAACCTTTAACATTCATAATCAGTTTCCAGGGCCGTCCCCATACCCCGTCCGGTATGGGCGCCAAAACCATGAACCTCAATACCCCGTCCGGTATGAGGGTGAAACGGGCCGTCCCCATACCCCGTCCGGTATGGGCGCCAAAACCATAAACCTCAATACCCCGTCCGGTATGAGGGTGAAACGGGCCGTCCCCATACCCCGTCCGGTATGGGCGCCAAAACCATAAGATCTCCATACCCCGTCCGGCATGTGAGACCACAATCCCGGTAGGGTTCCCTACGGACCCGGTCCGTCCACCATCTCCCAGGATATCTAGTCAGGCTGACCCCCATAATACAATTATCAGTTTACACAATCTTTCATTTTTCCTTTTCCCCAATCAGCATCATCAATTCACATTTAAACAAGCAAATCGTAATTCATACCAAACAGACAACATACAGTATCAGTTTTTCAGTCATTCAACCCATAATTAATAAAAACGTAGTGCATGCACACAAATCTGTAAAATGAACACATCAAACCTCATTTTGCATTTAAAGCTGTAAACAGGCCAAATAACAGTAAATCATCAATCACACTAGACTCGGGCTCCATTAGCAACCTTAAGCAATTTCACACATGCGTTAATTCAAGAAATACTGTTTTATCATTTTGAACTTTAATACCGTGATAGGAAATAGGGTGAGGGGTCCTTACTTGTTTTCGGGATCCGAATACGATTCACAGTGCGCCTGCAGGCTGTCCCTAATTTTCCCCTGAATTTTTCCCGGGGAACTGAAACACGCTCACAGTACCTGCACGGGTTCTAAAAAAATCCAAATTAGGCCCAGGGCCTCTTTCGGCCCAAATCGCAACTCCGGCACGGCGGCTCCGCCGTGCTCCGGCGACGGCGCCGCCGCTGGCGGCGGCGAGTCGCCTCGGGTTGACTGTTTTCGGCCGTTTTTGGCCGAATTCGGCCACACTCGCATTGGTCCTTGTCAGAAAACAACCCTAGGGCCCTCGGGGGGCCAAAAAATCACGGAAAAACGGAGCTTACCGGCGGCGGCGCTCTCGGGTACGGCGACTCTCCGGCGAAGTTTGTGTTTTGGTGATTTGGCTTCGGTCAACCTGTAGAGAAAAGAATGGTGATCACGGTGATATAAAAATTGCATCGAACGGAGGCCGGGAAGGGCCTCGTCGGAGGCAAAAACCGAGAGGGGGCGCGGCGGTGCCGCTGGGCTTCGGCCGCGTATTCCGGCCGTTTGGCCGGGATTTCGGCTTCGATTTGGCCATAGGAGGAATCAGTGGGGAAAAACGAGTCGGGGGTATGAAATTTACCTCGATCGGCGGTCGGAAATTTCCCCGGTGCGGCGGCGAGTGGCGGCGGGTGGCGGCGGTCGGCCTCTGGTTCGTCTTCTCCGGCGAGCGGCTGGCGGCTAGGGTTTGTGGTCTGGTGTGGAGGTTCTATTTATAACCCCTTGCCTTTTGATCACAGCCGTTCATTTTGTTTTAATCTGGGCCGTTCGTTTTTGATTGAATCTGGGCCGTCCGTGCGATTGAATCTGGGCCGTCCGATCGCGTGATTGATCTGGGCCGTCGGATCGCACCCACGCGGATCGCCAGCGTGGCTCCTTTTGGAGTGACGCGGTCTTGCCACGTGGCAGGCCCTGGTTGGCCGGGACTGCTGACCGGGCCTGCTGACGTGGCTGCTGACGTGGCCGCCCTTTTTTTTTTTTTTTTTTTTTTTTTTCTCCTCCTTTCCGGGTGCTACAGAATTAGCTTAGAATTCTGAGACTCTGCCGATGGGTTGCTCAAATTCTAAGACATGGTGTATGTTACAGGTGACAGTGAGTTAAAGAGATACATAATGACAGAGGCTCATATCTCAAAGTTTGTTATGCATCTCGAAAGCATTAAAATGTACCAAAGTATGCGACTCTGATTTTGGTGGAACGAAATGAATATTATTTTAAATATTTTTCAAGTATTCATAAAATTCATCAATCAAATTAATTTTTTTATTGTACTATTAATCAAAGCATAGTAAATTATCAGCATATATCAATTACAAAAAAAAAAAAAAAAAAAAAAAACCCTAAAAATAGAGAAAACTAATCTGTACAAAATTTGGATTTATTCACATAATTTTCTGGCGTAATTGATGGCTCCAAAAATTTCCCAAAGAAAGGAAAAAAGCCTTGTGGTGGCTACCAAATTCATATATATATATATATATATATATGTGTGTGTGCTAAACTATACAGAAAATTCATCATTCAAAAACCCTAAGAAGTCAAACAATAAATTGAAAAATTATTTAAAAAACAATAAATTGAAAAATAAAAGAGGAAGAAGAAAAAGAAAAAAATTTCTAAACCAAAAAGGTTGAATTCCCTACGATGAACATGAAGAAAAAGAAACAACCCTTTTATTAGGCAAGAGAAATGAAAAGCAATTTGCATAATTTGCAGCAAAAAAGATGATCTACACCCGACGAAGAGAAACCATTGAATGCCCGTCAACAAAAAACTGATAAATTCACCAACCCAAATTGATATTTTCAATTCTATAATTATATATATATATATATGCACAAACACATATATTATCCCTTCATTTATGAAGCTCAACTCCTGACAGACCCAACAAGCAAAGCTGTAAACTTTGCTCCCCTGTTATAATTTTCCTTGTAGCCTTCCCTTCCTTCCTCTCTTCTCCCTCTTCCCTTTGTTTTCTTCTCTGTAATTGTTGATTAAGAAAGAAAACAGTTCATGAAGCTAGAAAACAGTGAAGGGTTTCATGCTGTGATGAATTTTGCTTCTTCCCTTGGCTTATTGTTTCTTTTGTTTTGTCGGTTTTCATAAACCTGCAAAGCAAAGACAAGGTTTGTTCACATTCTCTTCTTGAAACGCTGGGCTCTTCTCAGTCCTCAAATCAAACCCACCCATTTTTTATCCGAACTCCACTGTTCAAATTTTGAGGGATTCTTTTGGGTATTATAATTTTTTCTGTAATGGGTGTTTTGATATGGTGGTGGATTTGGTAATGGTGTTGCAGAAGTTGGAGTAGGAGTGTGTTAGATTGAAATAGTTGGTGGTGGGATTGGGGGTGGGGTTCTCAACTTTTTGCAGCTTCTAGAGCTTCTTTTTGCAGCTTTTCTCAAATGGGTTTTCATTTTTTTGGTTCTGTATTGATTCTCTCACTGGTTTTCAAGCATTTTGCTTGTCAACAACCCAACACAGATGAGTTCTATGTCTCTGAGTTTTTGAAGAACATGAGCTTAAACTCCTCTCAAGCTTACAACTTTTCAGCCCCTTTCTGTTCATGGCAAGGATTATTCTGTGATGCCAAAAAAGAGCATGTCATTGAGTTAATGGTTTCTGGTTTAGGTCTCTCCGGTTCAATTCCTGATACTACCATTGGCAAACTAAGCAAGGTCCAATCTTTGGATCTTAGCAACAACAAAATCACTGCTTTACCCTCTGATTTTTGGAGTCTAGGTTCACTAAAAAGTCTCAATCTTTCTTCCAATCACTTATCTGGGTCTCTGCCTAGCAACATTGGCAACTTTGGCCTGCTCGAATCCATCGATCTCTCTGGTAATGATTTCTCTGGAGAAATCCCTGCAGCTATAAGCTCTCTTGTGAGCTTAAGATTTCTTAAGCTCGACAGAAATGGGTTTCAGTGGAGTATCCCATCAGGAATTCTAAATTGTCAATCTTTGGTGTTGATGGATCTTTCTTCAAATAAGCTAAATGGGTCTTTGCCAGATGGTTTTGGTGGTGCACTTCCCAAGCTCAAGACTTTGAATCTTGCAGGAAACAGGATTTCTGGCCGGGATGCAGATTTTGCTGATATGAAATCCATTACTAGCCTTAACATTTCAGATAACTTGTTTCAGGGTTCAGTAATGGGTGTGTTCCAGGAGAAGTTAGAGGTGATTGACCTGAGAAGGAACCAATTTGAGGGTCATATTTCTCAGGTACAATTCAATTCTACCTATAATTGGTCTCGTTTGGTTTATCTAGACTTGTCTGAGAATCACCTTAGTGGAGAAATCTTTCATAATTTGAATTCAGCCCAGAATCTTAAACACCTTAATCTTGCATGCAATAGATTTAGCAGACAAGAATTCCCAAGAATCCAAGTACTTTCTCGTTTAGAATATCTTAATTTGTCTAGGACTGGTTTGTACGATCAAATTCCTAGTGAAATCTCTCGACTGGGTAATCTGAAAACACTTGATCTTTCCATAAACCATCTCAATGGAAGAATCCCATTTCTGAATGTCAAAAACCTCCAAACCCTTGATGTTTCAAACAACAATTTGAGTGGAGAAATCCCAGTTTCTATCTTACAGAAGCTGCCCTGGATGGAGAAGTTCAACTTCTCCCACAACAACTTGACCCTCTGTGCTTCAGGAATCTCTGCTGAAACACTGGAAAAATCCTTCTTTGGAGCGTTAAATAGCTGCCCTATAGCTGCCAACCCTAGTCTCTTTCAGAAAAGAATCACTAGAGACAAGGGTCTTAAGCTTGCTTTGGCTTTAACTTTCTCAATGATCTGTTTGCTCGCGGCTTTGCTATTTCTAGCAGTTGGTTGTAGACGAAAATCCAAAAGGTGGGCAGTGAAGCAAACATCATATAAAGAAGAACAAAATATCTCTGGCCCTTTCTCATTCCAAACTGATTCCACCACATGGGTGGCTGATGTCAAACAAGCTGTATTGGTTCCTGTAGTAATTTTTGAGAAGCCATTGCTGAATATCACCTTTGCTGACCTCTTATCTGCAACTTCGAATTTTGATCGAGGAACCCTTTTGGCTGAAGGAAAATTCGGGCCTGTTTACCGAGGATTTCTGCCTGGTGGAATTCATGTGGCTGTAAAAGTTTTGGTCCACGGATCAACATTGACAGAACAGGAAGCTGCAAGAGAACTTGAGTACCTAGGCCGGATCAAACACCCTAATCTTGTTCCACTTACTGGATATTGCTTAGCTGGTGATCAAAGGATTGCCATCTATGATTACATGGAAAATGGTAACTTGCAGAATCTGCTTCATGATTTGCCACTTGGGGTACAAACAACGGATGATTGGAGCACAGATACATGGGAAGAAGATGAAACTAATGGGATTCAAAATGTTGGCTCTGAGGGACTGTTAACAACATGGAGATTTAGACACAAGATAGCTCTGGGAACTGCACGAGCATTGGCATTTCTTCACCATGGCTGCTCACCTCCAATAATTCACAGAGATGTCAAAGCTAGCAGTGTTTATCTTGATCTGAATTTGGAACCTAGATTATCCGATTTTGGGTTGGCTAAGATTTTTGGAAACGGTTTGGATGAAGAGATTGCTCGTGGGTCACCTGGCTATATGCCACCAGAGTTTTCTCAGCCCGAGTTTGACTCTCCAACACCAAAATCGGATGTCTATTGCTTTGGTGTAGTTCTATTTGAGCTAATTACTGGGAAAAAACCGATTGGAGATGAATACCCAGAGGAGAAAGATGCAAACTTGGTAAGTTGGGTTAGAGGATTGGCAAGAAAGAATCAAATTTCAAGAGCTATTGACCCAAAAATTCGTGACACAGGACCAGAAGGCCAGATGGAAGAGGCCCTCAAGATTGGCTACCTATGCACAGCTGATCTTCCATCGAAGCGACCAACTATGCAACAAATAGTTGGTCTTCTTAAAGATATTGAACCAAAACCTCATCAATGAAGAACATAGCGAAAATGATCAATACAAGTTTCTTTCTCTATCTTTTTATTTGGTCTGCTAATCTCTCATCTCTCTCTGTTTGGAGTTTTTTCTCTGATGTTTTTCTTGCTTTTTCTTTGGGGGTTGAAAGGAGGAGAGATGTATAGTAGTCCTGAAATCATGCTTTCAAATTTGATGCCTTGGTTTTTTAAAATTTTCTGATGGCATAACAAGTTCATTTTTTCTCTGTATCTTCCCATGCCAATTTTATCAGTTTTCTCATCCTTTCTAGGAATCTTAGATGCCCCCAACTCAATTTTTCTACTTTTACATATGTTAATCTTCTCCGGACAAGTATGAAAACCCGTAAGGGTTTATACATTTATTAGGTTTCGAGATGGAATTTTGACAAAATATCATAGTTGTTTTATATCTATCTCATAATTTAATTCTGTCTGGTGTGTTCTCTCTGTCCTTATATATATATATATGCGTGTATGTGTTGTAATAATCTGTGTTACAGTGGGAGAAATGAATAGAAGTATATATTTTGGTTAAAGGAAGAAGGTAGGGAGAAAGAGAAGGGTGAATGGTAACAAAATTTGATGAGTTGTTTATGAATGGCGTGTGATTGAGGGAAGCATGTTGTAGACATTGTGGGTAGTTGAGTTAGAGCAGCCATGAATATGAAAGCTTCTGCTGAAAACCCTGGACCACCGCATGACATCCAGGACCATTTATGGAGCAAATGTGGTTTATTGCAGACAAATATATACACACACACACACACACATCATATACATATGATATCATATTTGCAGTAGTATCAATTATAAATTAATATTTTAAAATAACTTTTTATTTAATTTTATTAGTTATTGAACTTAAATTTGAAAAACCTAAGATGTTTATAGGGAAAAATTCTCCCTCATGGGCAAAAATTTCTTTTCCCTCTTACCCATAAGGGAGAAATGCAATAGAAGATTTGTTACTTTAAAAAAATTAAGAAACACCCAACACTATTTAACTTTTTTCTTTTGTTTTTTCTTCCCACTTCATATAGATTGGCAGAGAATCTAGACAAACATCCAAATTATTTATAACTCTATATATATATATATATATATATGTATATATGTATGTATGTATGTATGTATGTATGTGTGTGTGTGTGTGTGAGAATTCCTAGCCCATATTGTGGAATATGTGCACAGAGAATTTCCATAAAAAGAAACAGACTTCAAGAAAACACCAAACCCTTGACTTCAAAGCTATTTTTGGCAAATTGCCTTTTGGAGAGACAGAAAAGCCAGAGGATATATAATATATTTCAAAAAAAAATACCCACACCGAATGCCAATAAGCTAATGCTCTCGAGTTTGAATTGAACTCGGTGTCATCATATCAGCACTAATGTATCAAATTTTATTATAATTTTATAATTAAACGTACTCAGACGATAATAATATTATAATTAGTGGGCTCCGGAAAAATTTTTATGTTGTACTTAATTTTTAATTATTTTTATAAATTTAAATTGAATTATATTGTCTATGTCTATAAAGTTGATTGTGATATTATATAAGTGATATTTAATTAATAACATATATATATATATATATACTCAAAAGTATATTTCCAACATATTTAAATAGATAAATAGAATAACAATCACACATATCAAACCACAATAAAAAATAATAATATAAAATATAGTTAAATAATAATTAAATATAATTAAAAAAAATTCATTCTATATATATAATATAACGAAAATGTATATGGGCTTTTCTTAATTTAAAACAAGAAGGTGTATTGAGACATATGGTTTCAATGTTTATGGGCTTTTTTGCCTTCGACTCAAAGGAGGCAAAATGGACCATGCCCTAAGTTAATAAATGGTCCAATTTGATTTTAGGACTTACTATATTTATATATATATATATAACATATATATATTTCTTGAGAAAATATATAATATATATTTGAGAAAATTAACCTATGCTAGTTGAAGTAGCTCGAAAATGGATATACTCACAATTCACAATAATTTTCATACTTTTATTTCTATATAAAAATTATAGATTCGAATTAAATTGTACTTTAATGTATAATTCACAATTTATAATAATGTATATATTTTCGATGTAAGATTAAAATATTTCAATTTAACACGAGCTTTAATTATTATTATTACTCAAAAATTTAATTTTAAATTATTATTAATATGATACATGAATTTATTTATATAAATTTTAATAATAACATTTTTTTATATGAGATTAAGATATTATAATTTGACTTGGGCTTTAATTATGACTAATGGTTAAATTTAAGTTTAAATTATTGATAGTATGATATTTGAATTTTTATATAAATTTCAATAATCACATATTTTCTGATGTAAGGTTGAAATATTATAATATGACACATACTTTGTAATACCCTTAATTTATTTTAACATAATTAAAATTAAATGTATAAATTTTTTTTATTTAATATAATAATGAAAACAAATAAGTGAATGATGAAATTGAAAATAATTTTGAGAAAAATGGGTGAAAATTTAGATTTTGAATGTGTTTTTGAAAGAAAAACGGAAACTGATAGTCAAAACGTAATTTAAAAAATTTGTAGCACATAGGACGTCCAGTCAGCAATCCCGACGAACTAGAGGGTGTTGCGTGACAAGGTACGCTGACGCGGTGCCACGCAGGAGGCCATGTTGGCGATCCGCGTGTCTCCAATCGGACGGTCTAGATTTGTTCTCGCTCGCACAGACAGTCCAAATCTGCTATCCCTTTAAAATATGATCAGACGGTTCAGATCAAATTGCGATGAACGGTTCAGATCTACTTCTTATTTAAACGCGATCGGACGATCCAGATCAAATCGCGATGAACGGTTCAGATTCACTTATTATTTAAACGCGATCGGATGATTCAGATCAAACGTGATGGACGACCCAAATTAAAATGAGACGGATATAAATAAACCTCTTCACATCAAATCCTAACCCTAACTGCCAGATCCCTCCGTCGGAGAAGAAGAGCCAGTCGCTGGGAAAAGAGTCAATCGCCGTCTGCTGTCGTGCTAGAGCCACTTCTGACTGCCAAAATAGGTAAAAAAAATTTAATTCGCTCAAAATTCAATTCTGAACACCCCCATGGCCAAATTGAAGCAAAAGAATCGGCGGATGAGTCGAAAATTGGGGGGCAAAGCCCGACGGCACCGCCACAGAAAAAAAAAAAAATCGCATATGATGAGACCCTTTCTGATTTCCTTTTCATGTAATTTTTCTACTATTATAATCACCATTCATTTTTCTACAGGTTGACTGAAGTAAAACACTCAATCGTGAAAATAAGCCGGCGGAGCTGCCGTACCGAAAAACTTCGCCACTAGTAAGCTTCAGTTTTTCAACTTTTTTCGACCAACCGATGCCCCTTAACGTGTTTTCTCGCTGGAATAGATACAAAATTGCCCAAAATAGACCGAAAACGGCCAACCCGAAGTAAACCGCTGCCGTGGATGGTAGTGCCGTCGTTGGAACACGGCAGAACCAACATGCCAGAATTTTGAAATTGGCCAAAAAGAGTTTTAAAGACTGATTTTGGATTTTTTAGAATATGTTTAGATACTTAAAGTATGTTTTAATCCCCGAAAGAAAATTCAGAGAACTCCGGGGACCATCAGTAGGCACGATTTAAAGTTTAGCATATCAGACATCAATTTGCGTAAGAATCTCTTACCTTATTTTATGTTATGGAATTGAAGTTTAATTAATAATAATACGGTATTTTGTATAATTTAGAAAATATTCATAATTAATTACAGGTCACTGATAGAGACGAAATCAGTTAGTTATTACTGTTTGCCGTGTTTAGCTGATTGGTTGATTTTACAGTTTTTTGAATGCATGATAATATATTGGAATTGGTATGATGATGCGATTGTGTTTTCTTGATACATGTATTGATTGTTTTATATAATTACAGTTAAAGTGAAAAACTGAAAATTAAAAGTAAACAGAAAATTATTTGATTAAGTAAATAGATGAACGGTAACCTTATTGAATATCCTAGGAGATGGTAGACGGATCAGGTACATAAGGAACCCTACCGTGAACGTTTCATAATACCGGACAGGGTATCGAGGATTAGTATTTTGACGCTCATACTTGATGGGGTATGGGAACAGCCCGTTTCACCCTCATGTCGGACAGAGCATTGATGGATGGTATTTTGATGCTCATACCAGACAGGGTATGGGGACCGTCTGTTAATTGAAAATGTTAAAAAAAAAAAAGTTCACGTGTAGTGGAGACATCCCTATGAACCCCAATGGATACCAGTAGGCGAATAAAAGAGAAAGTCATTGTTGCCGACTGATTACATATGAGATTATAATATTATTTATGTTACTAACTCTATAGGTTAGTTTTGAAAATCTCGCTACGATAAGTATACAGTAAATGATTTTATTTATGATAAACGAATTTACTTAAATTAAAAGCTCCATTAGTTATTTTCATAATTTTTACTAATTTTCATTTCTGTGTCGGTAAGTAGCGTGATATTCTTACTGAGTCAGTGTAATTTACTATTTCATTAACCATTTCAGATCAAAATAATCAAAACTCAGAGCCCGATCCACAAGAGAGTTGCGAGTATGATGCCTAGTTGTTTATTATTTATTTATTTTTTTAATTTTTCGTTATTTTATATAAGAGGGTTATTCCCGTAACCCTATTGGATAATTTGAATTATTGTGTAAGGAGTGTAAATCTTAATTATTTATTTCACTTTCGCATTCAATTCATATTTATTTCCTTTCAAGTTCACGAGTCGTTACATACTTTGATACTACGAATCTAATAATTTTTAAATTAAAATAATTAGATATTAAAAAGTAAAATTAAAATTATTGATAGTATAATAATATTTAAATTTTATATAAAATTCAACAATTATATAAATAACTTATCATAATTTAAATTTATATTCTGAAAATTAGAACATAGGTTATGTTCTATGCATTCATGGCGGCCACTAGCTTCGGCATCAGATGCTCATCTGGAAATTGGGAGAATTTTGTTTCATGCACATATATATATATATATGTATTTAAAAAAAAAAATAAATTTGATATTATTTATTTATCATTTTCCAAAAAAGAAGAAGTTAATTTTTTTAAATAAAAAAATAATTAAAAAAGAACGGGAAAAAGTCAACATATGGATAAATAAAATGGATTTTGAGATATATTATTTACAAATAGCTGTATTTATTATTTTTCCTTTAAAAAGTATTGATTAATATATTATTTTAATTTATTGGCCGTCAGATCAAGAATCTAAGAGATCCAACGGTGAGGATTCGATCAAGCAACTAATCATGGCTAAGAACAAGTGTGGGTCCATCACATCAGAATAGAAGAAAGTTAGAAACCAACAAAAGGTGGGATTTTCTGGAGGAGCTAAACTAGAGATTACACAAGAAAGGCGTCTTCTTCTTCTTCTTCCTCTTCAGTCTACAGAGAGAAAATCCAGAGAGATGTCGGACGAGGAACATCACTTCGACTCGAAGGCCGATGCAGGAGCCTCCAAGACTTATCCTCAGCAAGCTGGAACCATCCGCAAGAATGGCTATATAGTTATCAAAGGCCGCGCTTGCAAGGTCTCATCTCCTCTTCTCCTTCTCTATCTGCGTATATATTTATAAATTTGTGTAAAGTATTGTTTTCTCTAGTCTGATTTTTCTCGATTGTTATCTCGTTTTTGTTTCTGTTTAAGTTTGTTTGCGTTGGATTTGTTGTTTAGCGAGCGTACCTTTTTTGGGATGACACTGTTGATTTTTTGGGTATGTGTAAAGATATCTCACTATGGTTTGATATCGTAATAATCGGAAAGCATATAAGTGTAGCTATATATATGTATATTTATATAAATATAGGTCTTCCCTAAATATGATACCGATTTGTTTGCTTAAAGTTCTAATTGATACACCGGCTTTCTCAAGTTTGGGAATCTTCTTTGGCTAAGCTCCTTCTGTTTCGAACGAGTATGAGCCCTATCCTGTGTTATGGAACGAATCTAGATTTTATGTGGAATTCATTTGGAAGTGTATAATTAGTTTAACTAGAAGGCCGGGAAATCTTGATTTTTTTAGGTTATGCAGGAAGATGGTGTTTGGTAGAACTTGCCTGTGACTTAACTCATTTAGCCTTGCAGGTGCAGGTTATCGACGCCAAAACGAGGAGATTGTAGAATTAGTTCTGTATATATATACCTAATTTATTTAAAATATTTTTTTAAAAAAATCTATTTAAACTCAGATCATTAAGTTGTCAGATTCCATGAGCTGCCCTCTTCGGTTAAAATTTGCTTCTGATATTTAATTGTGTGTTGTTTTTCTGTTTGTTTGCCTTTCTGATTAAGTAGCAGGCTCGATGCGAGCTTTTGCTGTTTTAACAGGTCTATGTCCTGATATGAACTAGTAGAAGTTCTAAACTTTTTAAAGTGAGTTTGTACCTGTATGTCCTCCACGGCCTTTAAATAACTATCTAATGTTGTTGATTAAAAGATTTGGCATGTAAGGATGTTGCTTGCATAACGCAAATGGGCATAGTAGATCACCTTTACAGGAAATAATGGGCACAACTTCTTTAAACGTTCTCAGTTTTGAGAAAAGCTATCCTGTGCCTATGGCCTCAGGTTTTTAATGTACCTGTGCAGCAACTCCTCTCTATCAGGATTCCACACTTGAAATTTTGTTTATCTCATGGCATGTGAGAATACTGTTATTGTAACCGCGATTCGTTATTGTTTCTTTACCAAGAGAAACCGTGATCCATTCTTGTGTGGCAGCGCAATCTCATTTCTTATGTTTGTACTATTTCTGGCTTGTTTCAGTTTCATGATCTTTAAATTTCTTGTGTTCTTTTTTCTCATAATGGGCAGGTTGTGGAAGTTTCAACTTCAAAAACTGGCAAGCACGGACATGCAAAGTGCCACTTTGTGGGTATTGATATATTCAATGGGAAGAAACTTGAAGATATTGTTCCTTCATCCCACAACTGTGATGTACTGCTCTTCCTTGATATATTATTTGTAGCCCTTTGCTGTCTTTCTCGTTAGGTTGGAGGCTCGGTGGTCTGGTTAATTGTTGCAGTGAATTTCTTGTTACTTTTGCAGGTCCCCCATGTCAATCGCACTGATTACCAGCTGATTGATATATCTGAGGATGGATTTGTAAGCTTCTGTATTCTGTTATCTAATACTATTTCTTTTAATATACATATGTTTTAGCTTCAGGGAAACTCTATCAAATTGTTTTACTGATTGTGTTAACCTTGATACTGTAATGATATAAATTGCTGTTTCAACAATTTACCAGTGTTTCTCCATCTTCTCTCTCTCTCTGGATAAAAGCATTTCTATCATGCTTTTATGTCCTCCAGCTTCATTGGCTATTCTGTTTTCTAATGTGAACAATGCATTTGTTTTTTTTAATTAAAATACTTTCTAGCCTGTTAAACCTCTTTTTTCCCTCTCATAAGGCAAGCTGCATTTAAAAAAAAAAAAAAAAAAAAATTTAGGCGACTCTGTCTTTCTCATGATCTATGAATTTCTTCTCAAGGTGATGATACATTGACCTGAACAAAAATATAAGAAATTTAAAGAATAAAGACATTTGTGGAACTAACTAGGTGATTTTTAGGTGAGTCTGTTGACTGATAATGGAAACACCAAGGATGATCTGAGGCTTCCCACCGATGACAATCTGCTTACCCAGGTATTACTCTAACTCTAAGAATCTTTTCTCCCTTAATATCTGAAGATGTTAATGGTACCTAAAATTATTATCGTTCTTTCCTGTAGATTAAAGATGGGTTTGCCGAAGGAAAGGATCTTGTGGTTTCTGTCATGTCTGCAATGGGAGAGGAGCAGATCTGTGCCCTTAAGGACATTGGCCCTAAGAATTAATCATGTTGCTCTAGCTTTACCTATAAAGCATTGGACTCCTTTTTTTTCCTTTCTATTTATGTTGCTGAGTTTTCTCTGCTTTGTTTGGGCAGCAAACTGATCTATAAAGCTCATATAGTAGCTCTTTAATCCTTGGAATTGTGGGCGTGATGGAATTTATTATATAAAATTAGATGATGATATTTTTATTTGATTTAGCAACACCCATCAACTTCTGGTTTTAGCCAGGGACGTTATGCTATTTTTACTCTAATTTAGGTCATCATAGACAGCATGAGAGTTTATTGTGCACCTTATGAGCAGATTGACTCGGATGATATTATTGAACAATCGATTTGCTATTTATAATTGCATTGTGCAAAGATGTATTCGGGATATGTCAGGACCGTAGAGGAAGAGAATTGGCTCAGACATGAAGCGCGAGAAGAACAGACAACTGCAGAGGAAATTCCAGGATTTCATCAAAGAAAAGGGGGTACTTTGACATTTCTTTTAGTTCGAATTTGTTATTCTGTCACTTGTACTCTTGTCGGCTTCCTAGAATCTTGTTAGACCTTGCTAGGGTTTTGGATTGCTGAGTAGAAACAGGGGAAGAATGGACGAAGAAACTAGCTTTTCCCTTTGGAGATTGAAATTGAATCTAGTCAGAAATGCCCTTTTCTCTGTAAATTCTTATCTCAATCTATTCCTAACATCTCTCGATCTTATTCTGACCGTCTCCTCTTTCGAGCAAACGAATCCGGGTTTATCATAAGAATCAAACGGTGAGGATTCAATCAAGCAACTAATTATGATTAGAAAGAAGTCGGTTGATCTTCTGGTTTGTATTAAAAGTTTAAGTTTATCTTGTAAAGACGAAAAACAGTAAGTGAATCATAAATATTAAGAACTAATTCGGAGTTTAAAATATTAGTATTAAAATGTTAAACAATTTAAAAAATATTTTAAAAATAATAAAAAATTAAACTATATAATATTACATAAAATTTAAAAAATTTTAATGCAATCAGCCAATTAAATGCAAATAAATTTTTTTAAAAAATTAAAAATATTTTCTCTACGATCAAACAGGATGGGAGTATTTATTATCCAAAGTAAACGCTTAATGGGTTTAGATATCGGTGGCCTACAAATAAATTTAATGGGCGACTTTATGGTGTAATCTAACGTCCACGATCTGGGCTCTTTAAAACCCGACCCGAAACTAACTGTTTACGAATAGCCGGGCTATTGTTAACCCGACCCGCGTTCCTCATCATCTCTGTTTCTAAAAACCCTAATAAAAGACCCATCGATACGAACTTCAATGCAACTCACTGTTGGAGTAATTTCTTCGATATTTTGAAAGTATCGAAACTGAACTTACATGTATGTTCAGGTACAGTTAGTTTGAATATCCTATCTTCTATTGTTTTTTCTGGAAGTAGGCTGTTTGGTTGCTGGGAAAGTGTAGTAAAATGGATGATAACTAATGCTTCAGATATTCTCAACTCACCTTTCACTTTGAAATACCTAAGTTATACACCTTAATGATATATATATATATATAGGTATATGTATAAATACGAATCTCGTAAGAATATTACTTAAAGTTTGCCTCTGTACTCTCATCTATAATTAATTTGCTCATTCTTCTAACTACTCGCCGATTGTGTCCTCAGATTGGTACCGACCTGCAAAGGTAGGAATATTAACAAATTTCTTCCATCACTTGGATCACATTGGCAAAATTTTTCAGCAGCTGTTAATTCTTTGCAAGTTGCACCAAATGGAACTGAAAATG
Organism: Carica papaya; assembly: GCF_054855325.1. Classification (NCBI taxonomy): domain Eukaryota; kingdom Viridiplantae; phylum Streptophyta; class Magnoliopsida; order Brassicales; family Caricaceae; genus Carica; species Carica papaya. The sequence goes on along the minus strand of NC_142315.1, from coordinate 28,471,676 downwards.
AGAGTAAAGGGATTGACTTCGATCTTCTTTTCCAATCGTGCACTAAGTTGCACCTTGCTAAGTGTGTTCATGCCCTTCTTGTGGTGTCAGGAAGAGCTCAAAACGTTTGTCTTTCCACCAGGCTTGTCAATCTTTATGCCTATCTTGGTAACGTCTCATTGTCTCGACAGACATTTGATCAACTCCCTGAGAAGGATATTTATATCTGGAATTTAATGGTTTCTGCTTATGTTCGCCGTGGTCGATTCCATGAAGCTCTAAATTGTTTTTATCAGTTTATGTTGGTTTCTGGACTTCAGCCTGATTTCTACACGTTTCCTCCCGTGTTGAAAGCCTGCAAGAATCTATATGATGGGAGGAAGATACACTGCTTGGTTTTTAAACTTGGTTTTGAGTGGGACGTCTTCGTGGCAGCTTCTTTAGTCCATATGTATTGCAGGTTTGGCCTTGTAGGTATTGCCCGCAAATTGTTTGATAATATGCCTGTACGAGATAGAGGATCTTGGAATGCTATGATTTCTGGTTATTGTCAAAGTGGGAAGGCCTCGGAGGCTTTAGATGTCTTGGATGAGATGAGATCAGAAGGAGTTAAGATGGATCCAGTTACCATTGCTAGTATTCTTCCTGTCTGTGCACAATCAGATGACATTTTAAGTGGGATGCTGTATCATTTGTATGCTATAAAACATGGATTGGATTTTGATCTGTTTGTAGCAAATGCATTGATTAACATGTATGCCAAATTCGGTAACTTGGGGGATGCTCAGAGTGTGTTTGATCTCATGATGGAGAGGGATGTGGTTTCATGGAACTCAATAATTGCTGCATATGAGCAGAATGAGGATCCAAATAGAGCACTTGAGCTGTTCAAGGAGATGCAACTAAGTGGAATTGAGCCTGATTTATTGACACTGGTGAGTTTGGCTTCTATTGTTGCTCAGTTAAGTGACCATCAAAATAGTGGGTCTATTCATGGATTCATCATTAGGAGAGATTTGTGGATGGAAGATGTTATAATCGGAAATGCAGTTGTGGATATGTATGCAAAATTAGGTATTATAGATTCTGCTAGAACAGTATTTGAAGGATTGCCTGTTAAAGATGTCATATCATGGAACACCCTGATCACTGGTTATGCTCAAAACGGGCTTGCAACTGAGGCTATTGAGGTATATCATATGATGGAACAGTACACCGGCATTATCCCAAATCAAGGGACCTGGGTAAGCATACTACCTGCTTATTCTCACGTTGGAGCCTTGCGACAAGGAATGAAAATTCACGGGCGAGTGACTAAGGACTGTCTTTACTTGGATGTCTTTGTCGGAACCTGCCTCATAGACATGTATGGAAAATGTGGGCGACTAGATGATGCATTGTCCTTATTTTACCAACTGCCAAGAAGGAGCTCTGTTCCCTGGAATGCTGTGATAGCTTGTCACGGTGTTCATGGTTATGGTGAGAAGGCTTTGCGGTTGTTTGAGGAAATGCTAGGTGAGGGCGTGAAGCCAGATCATATAACATTTGTATCTTTATTGTCAGCTTGCAGCCATTCAGGTTTAGTTGATGAGGGTCAATGGTGTTTCAATGTGATGCAGGAAGAGCATGGAATCAGGCCTAGCTTGAAGCACTATGGTTGCATGGTTGATTTGTTTGGTAGATCTGGATATTTAGAAAGGGCATATAATTTCATAAAGAGTATGCCGCTAAAGCCCGATGCTTCTATTTGGGGCGCTCTTCTTGGTTCATGCAGAATACATGGAAACATTGATTTAGGAAAATTTGCCTCAGATCGCTTGTTTGAGGTTGATCAACAGAATGTTGGATACTATGTTCTTTTGTCAAACATTTATGCAAATGTGGGGAAGTGGGAAGGAGTGGATGAAGTAAGATCACTGGCTAGAGAAAAGGGATTGAAGAAGACTCCTGGATGGAGCTCAATCGAAGCGAATAATAAGGTTGATGTCTTCTATACTGGCAATAAATCCCACCCAAAATATGAGCAGATTTACAAGGAGTTAAGAATGTTGAATGCAAAAATGAAGAGCCTTGGCTATGTTCCGGATTACAGTTTTGTATTACAGGATGTTGAGGAGGATGAGAAAGAGCATATCCTGACTAGTCATAGTGAGAGGTTGGCAATTGCATTCGGTATCATTAGCACTCCTCCTAAAACTACAATCCGGGTTTTCAAAAATCTGCGTGTTTGTGGTGATTGCCACAACGCAACTAAATATATTTCCATAATTACTGAGAGAGAGATCATTGTTAGGGATGCAAACCGGTTTCATCACTTCAAGAATGGAATTTGCTCTTGCGGGGACTATTGGTGAAATGAAGCAAAGATAAGTTATCAACCAAGTAAATTCAGTGAGTTGAACTATATACAGAATGATATCTTGTGAACACATTGCTAAGATTTGATTGGATCAATTAAAAAGTTAATCACTTTTCCCTGCATTCTTTGATTCAATGTATTAAGCAGTAATATGATTAATTGTACTACTAAATTGATGCTTAATGATATTATACTTAGATATTCAATAAATTTGCTTAGCGATACTTGATGACCTCTAGCAATATGGTTTCAGCTTACAGTAATAACAATTATAATGATACTTCTAATTCAATATTCTTAGTTAAATGTTGATATGATGACATTTAATTTTAAATCGATTTGTTTGATGGCATGTACTACTAAATCGCTCTGTGTAATGACGTGATATACTTTTATGTTACGAGAATAACAATTATGATGGTATTTTTGGTTCAATATATTCAAATAGTCATTAATATGATGATAAGTAATTTTAAATAGATTTGTGTTTATATGTATATTTAATGATTTATAGATGAACCTTAAAGCATATATAAACTGTAATACCTGAACAATTATGATGGTATTTTTGGTTCAATATATTCAAATAGTCATTAATATGATGATAAGTAATTTTAAATAGATTTGTGTTTATATGTATATTTAATGATTTATAGATGAACCTTAAAGCATATATAAACTGTAATACCTGATTAATTTTTGTCCACAAATACTACTATATCTACAGTTCCTTGAAGGATATTATATTTAGTTAGTGTTAAATATCACTAAACAATTATATCTATCTGTATATATTAATTTGAGTACTATGCTCTCAGAGATCAGCCAGCAGCATTTTTATTTGGAGCTGGGGCAGGTAGAAACAAAGAACACTCATCAGTAGAACTATATTGGGTTTGTTACCGTGACTTCTATTCTTTAATTTTTTTTTAAAATAAGGCTTTTATTCTTTAATGTAGATTAATTGCAGTAATTTTTAAATTCTATTTGTAATATCCTAATTTTTTTTTAGATAAATAATATCCTAATTTATATGAGAAAGAAATGTGATAATTGAACTTATACAAATGTTCAAATCACATATTACCAACATTTTGAGTTCAAATTATATTTTACTGATAATTTTTAATTTTGAAGATAAATGATTTAGATTTGAAAGTTAGTGAATAAGTGGCTTTTTTTAGTCAAGATTTTACATTATTTTTTAATTAATATAGTTGTAGACAGGATAGGAGTTACTGGTGTTAAAATTATGCTATTTGCGAGCAAATTGACTGGGATGATATTATTAAACAATTAGTATGCTATTTATCGAAGCATCGTGCAATAGATGTATTTGGGATACAATACAAAAACCTAATAACATAAGTTGAATATGATAATAGTTATGTACGGATTAAGTATGTGAATCTTTCTCTCTTTATGAAGATACATCAAGGATTTTATTAACTAGTGGAGAAGACCAACTCGAAGCTCAAAGCAAAGCTATACTCTGATATATAGGTCCTATATGAATTATACAAACAAACCCAGAAGCTAATCCCTAGAAAAGGAAAACCTAAAGCACTAGGATTACACAGAATGATTCAAAATCCAAAACATTACAGTTCAAAGAATTCAGACCTTGTAGAGCCCAGCACAAACTAAAAGACAGATAAACCAATCCAAAAAACTAGCTATAGAGGCTGAACTGTGATTGGCAGGAGGTGCTGAAACAGAGCTTTAAACAACTACAAACTTAAACCAGAGAAGTCCATTTAACACACCAAGCTGAATAAGAAACAGAGCTGGCAAAAGAGGCTGGAGCAGAATAGCAAGAAAAAAACAGTGATGAATCACAAAATCTTGTGAAGAAGGCATAGATGATCACATTTGCAACTTCCTCATGACAGCAGCAGACAGTGAAACTGGAACATAATGTGCTGAAGCATGATGGCGGAGGTAGTTTTGAAACAGAAAGAAGCTGTTAACATCAGAAACTAGAAGATAACCGGCTGGAGCATGACCTAATACAGTTTGAAACAGAAAAGAGCTGAACGATATAGATGCAGTCATTGAAACTAAAGTGTTGAGTGTAGTACACTTACTTAGGCCAATAAACTTCCTGGAGTCCAAAATCAAATATCAGATAAACCATGCAGGGTGTGGTACGTTTACAAAATCAGAAAGCAGCAAAATTGAGGGAAATTTTCGGATATAAAATTAAAGTCCAGGCTGAAAGACTAATGTTATTTTACATAAAAAAGACTCTTGGTTCTAACTTTCACAATACAAATATGCAACAATACTATATTGCTTGATTGATAGCAGTATTTGAGAAGGTGGTACCTTTAATTGTGGAAAATATGCTGAAAATATTCTATCATCAATTTCTAGACATAGGTCTCGTCTAGAAGATGTTTGGAGATGTTTGGATCATGGAGCTTGTAAGACAAACCTCCTTCTCTGACCATGTAGATGAAAAGGACAAGTGGTATATGCTTGACTTTACAATAGTCTCGGCCTCCATCAGGTAACATTGTCTGCACAAATTCTCTTGGCATGTCCCTAACTTCTAAACGTTCAAGATTTTGCAAATGGCCAATGCCAGAGGGTAGCACCTTTAGCTGTGGGCAAGGCCCAATTCGAAGGCTCTTGAGAAGGGGCAATGCCCCTTCCTCTATGATTATCTCAGTCAGTGATTTCAAGTTCCAAAGACTTAACACCTGCAGCTTTCCAAATGAGTAGTCCTTCTTGAAGTGCAAACAGTCTCCATCATATGCTTTGTTCAGGGTAAGTTTTGACAAATTAGGAAGAGTTCCAAGAGAGGTCAAAGGATCAAGCGTCAATCCTGAAGACAATAAGACAATTCTTTGTAGATTCTTGAGTTTGGGAATCCAATCTGGCAATGATTCTAGTCGCCCTAATATCCCCAGAGATTCAAGGAAAGAGGGGCAAGGCATTGATTTCAAGTCAAGAAATTCCTTCTTTTCGAGTAAGTATATACCCAATGACCGTAGGTTGCTCATATTTTGTAGCGCACTCCACAAAGTGGTAACATTCTCTGTTTTTAACCTCACAATCCCTAATTTTCTCAACTGCTTCAACTTTCCCAACTCCGTAATAAAACCACTGCCAAGGTTTGCTTCCACATAGCACAACTTTAATAAGGAATCTAGGTTCCCAATACCATCCACTGGCTTCATCCCTAGCATGCCATTTTGACCTTTGGGGTGGACAAGAAGAGTACGCAACCTACGGAGCTTGTTGATTTCAGTTGGCAACATAACCACCTGGGATCGTTTCAAATCCAAAGTCTCCAAGTTTTTCAGCTTTCCTATGGATTTGGGAATCTCTTTCACCTTTGTGTCCCTTGCACTCAAATACCTCAACTGCAAGACATTTCCGACCTCCTTTGGTATGTAATCTATAGCACAACCTTCAAAACTTAGCACTGTCAAGAACTTGAAGTTTGCAAAGATTGCTTTCATCAAGGGCATTGATAGCTCATTGGTCTCAACAAAATAAACTGTACGTGTACGACAGTCACTAATTCTCTTTGCAGCATCGCTTCTTTTGCTATAGATTGAGAGGCGTCGAGCAAACCCTTCGAGATTTGCACAAGCTGTGATTGGAACGTGTTGGAAGCTTAATTCCTCGGATCTCGAAAGAATAAGTTCGTGGATTAAATCATGAACACGACATATCTTTCTAGCTCTACCAGTAGGGTGAAATCGTGTGACTTGAACTAAGCTCCTACGAACTAGCTCAGTCAAGTATTCTTCTGCTACCTCTTCTAATGTCATACCTCCTCTTTCTCTTATAAACCCTTCAGCTACCCATAGTCGCAGCAAGGATGCATAATTGAACTCATAGTCCTCTGGCAAAATGCCAAAATACAAGAAGCAGGGCTTGAGGTAGTGTGGCAGATTACGGTAACTGAGTGATAGAATGCTTAAGATTGGTTTAAGACGTGAGTTGCATACCAGAGCTGAACCAAGACTGTCATGCAGTTTTTGCCATTCGGAGACAGTCTTGGCTTTGGTTGACAATAGACCACCAATTGTTACTATTGCTAGTGGTAATCCTTCGCATCTATAAACAATATCCTCTGAAAGCTCCTTCAACTCCTCTGGACAACTGCCTCCTTGACACTTGAATACCCTCCTGCAGAATAGCTCCCAGGCTTTGTCTTTTGGTAGGGGCGAGAGGTTGTGTACATGATAAAAAGGAGATTCTTCAGAAGAAGGAGCAACATCTTCACTGCGTGTGGTGATCAATACTCTACCACCTCTACCATTATTAAGTGGTAGAACATGATTTATGTCCTGTTCCCAAAATTCTTCACTCCACACGTCATCAAACACAACCAAATACTTCTTTTGTGCCAAATATTCCTTTAGAAATTTGATTAGCATCTCCAATTCCATTGTCTCAAGTCCATCTGGTACAGATTCCTTCCTCGCTTCATGAAATTGCTTGATCATAGTCTTCAAGAGCTCCTCCTTCTCATACGACTGAGACACAGTAATCCAAGCCTGGCAATCAAAATCTGTTATCACTCTCTGGTCACAGAATACTTTCCTGACAACAGTGGTCTTACCCAAGCCCCCCATGCCAACAACTGAAACCACACCGCGATGGGGTTCTCCATCAACCAACTTGTTTATAAGCTCATCTATGGGCATTTCAATTCCCACAAGCTCAGCTTCCTCGAGAAACAGAGAACCTATAACTGGGTCTTGGTCTTTCTTGGCTCTTCCGGAACTGCCCGATCCTCCTCCCTCTAGGGAAGTGAAGCTATATCTTTCACCTCTTTCATTGACTTCACGGACCGATCTTTTGATGTCTAGAATCTCTGTGACTAAGTTATGCCGGGCTCTCAGATTCTTGACCAAGCCAGAGATTTTACCAATGACTGCCTTGAATCCTCGTTGATCATAGTTTTTAGCCACACGAAGAATGTACTGATCAACTGCATCTTCCATTCGCCATGCTACTCTCCTTACCTGTTTCACCCAAGTTTCCAGTCCGTGGTTATTGTCTTCTTCATTCTCCATCTTTGTGTCTGCATCTCTGAGGAACGATCTGATGCTCTCCAGTTCATCTTTGATGTCAGCAACTTCTCTATGGACGCTGCCTAGTAGATTCACTTCTTGGGTTAGTAAGGGAATTAACTTTTCAAGAACTAAGTTCACTGCTGTCTCAGCCATTTTTACCTCTCTGGATCTTCTGCTAATCACAAACACCAGCTCTTCTATTTAACAATTCTGCCGGATCCCTTTACTTGTCTCTACGTTCTAAACTTTTGAGTATCTGATGCCAAAACCCTTATATTATTTCAACCATGTCGGTGTGGATGGTAAAGTAGATAAAATAATGCATCAAATCAAAAGACAAAAGACGTGATTCTCGTTGGGCGGACTGGAAAAGCAAACATGATTAAGACCTTAGGGAGCCTTATAGTCGACACCTCATTGAAAATGCTAGATCATTAGTTAATTAAAAAGTAAACTACATGGACTTTAAATAAAATTAAAAAAAAAAAAAGTGCCAGTTCTCATAATATCTCCAACTAAGGATATTAACATTGTTGACTCAGGAAGCATTATCTCTCACTATAATTTTCTAACATTTTAATGTAATTTAGTAATTTTATGAAGTAATTATGGCATTACTTACTAGATTTAATATGAAATATCAGAAAACTATTAAGGAGATATGATGCCTCCGAGAGAACATGAAAATTTTCAGCAACCAAAGTAAAGCTGTGTATCTGTGAACATGTTGTGTTCGATCATTTGCGATAAACACCATAAGTAGGAAGCTATAACAGTCTAGCTACTAGTAAATAATTGAATAATCTGGTTTCTTCCGGAATAAGAATCAATCGAAGACTTCGCTGAGGAGGAAGATTATCATGAGTGGCCTTGCTAACGGAAGAGCTGCCATAGATGTAGGAACCAAATCCCCAAAAGGTAATAATTAGGGAGAGGATCTTGAAGCCGCTCATCGGATCATGCAGCAATATGACAGCAGCGATGCTCGTGAGTGGCACTCTCACTGCATTAACGACACCTGCCATCACAGTGGAAGACAAATAAAGGACACCGGTGCCTCCCAGCACACCTAGCTGAAATGTAATTGCACCCCAGATGAGAACCTGGTAGTATGATGCTTTACCGCCCTTAAAAGTTTTAGCTTCAGATACCATTCCATGGAAATCCCTATTCACTGTGACTCCAATAGTGGTAAATACAAAGGCAAAGAAAGATACCATAACTTGTTGCTCTAGAACAACATGAAACGACCTTCTACCAAGTAACTTGACAAAAACTAACTCCGAAAGAGCAAAGATGAGCCCGTGGAGTGCAGATCCTAGGATATCCCACACAAAACCCATGATATATTGCTTGTTACTGACATAACTGTATCTATCGGAGTCAGAATCTAGTGCAATTATAGTCATGGCAGCTGTTATAATTACAAGAGCATTAAGCATAGAAGCATTCAGTTGGTTCTTCACAATAATATATCCAAATAAAGCAGAAAACACCAAGGAGGATGATGCTAGAAGAGAAGCAGTCGATGCAGGGAGGTAAGCATATGCATATGCATACATAAGGTTGTCAGCAGCACTTAGGAAACCCAGGAGGAGATAAGAAAGGATGAGTTTAAAGGTTAGAGGAGTTGGAAGAGTTTTGCGAAACAAGTATGTAAGAAATAGTATTAGAGCAGTTAAAGGCCAGCCAGCAACAGCCACCCATGAAATGATCCATTTGCTTGTGCCCCCATCAGCAAAATAAACACGGGATAGGAGGCTTGAAGCAGGAAATGCTACAAGCATTGCTCCACTACTGAAAACCAGAAGTATCCAATGAGATATTGGCTTCCTTTTGTATGCTTCCCATGCCATAGCCTTAACCTTAGAAACCCAGTCTGCCACCGGAAAAGATGGCTTGGATGGTGCCTCCTCCATATTTCCCCTGACATGAACAAAGATCACTTAAAGTCAAGGAAAAATATCAACATAAACTGTCCCAAAAAGATGTCTCCCGCAACCAAAAATGGAGTAACCTTCGACGCTCCAGTTAGAAAAAGCTATAACACAATCACTTCAGGAAAACAGATACTTATAATATAGCCAAGCTTCACTAATTAGCCAACTCAAGACATATGAATGGAATAAAAATAAACCAAGGAAAAGGAGTGTCGAATGCATTTTCTCCATTTTTCCCAAGATTGATGTTAGGCAAGACAAAAATCAGCAAACAGTGGGACCGATTAACAAAAAATGAAGCAACCACACATGAATATGTGAAACTCGTGCTAGAAGCATTATCAAAGCTATTAAAAAGTGATAAGCTGCAACTTAAATCCCACTAATTTCTATAATGGCAAACAACAATCCACTTTCAAAGGTTTATCCAACTGAGGCCGCCCTTACTTTTTAAAGTCTCTAACAGGAAACATTTTGACTTCTGAAATTTCGCCAGTCTCCTCTGGGCCCCTATTAAAATGGTGCCTAACAGCGTCTCATTCTCCCTTCTCTGCAGAGAAATTATATAATGAGCCAGGCTCGTGCTAATGTCTCCGCCAAACCGCTTAGAACATGTCATATAAGCACCACTAACAATGAGCTCTGTATCAGAGTTCCTTCATGGATGAATTAAATTTTAGACAACCCTTCACCAGACACTTTTTCATTTTCTTTTCTTTTTGTGCTTTATGATCTAGAGTTAAACTCTGTTGTAGAACACAAGTAGGAAATTTCCAGCAGACGTTGACAGTATAACTCTTCATTTCCGTCACGGGGAAAATGTATGTTAAAGAAAACTTCAAACATGAAAACTTCATTTCCGTCACCGTAGTTCGCTTTTAGTCCAGAACTTTTTCTCAAGAAATCAAGTTACCTCTAAATTTATTTCCTGAACCAATAATTTTCCAGAATCAAAGGAGAGCTTCAGTTTTCTTCTTCCTAAAATAGAAACTTATGACCTAACACTTTCTCAGCAACCAAACAGAAAGCTAATCACGCAGAAAACTAAAAACTCCCTCTAATACAACTATTCATAAACCTAACAGAACTACATGAAAACGAAGACGGCCTCAAATAATCAAGGCTAATTTAGAGCAACCATGGAAATTAAACTAAGGACAAAACCTGGTTAAAATGATAAATCAGAGGCTGCGAGAGGAACCGGACGAGCAACAATCGCAGTGAAAGAGATGCAACGAGCTCCCTACACACACAGCAATACAGTGTCAGTAATCGCTCTCGCAACTTTCCAATCTCATTCCCCATTGCTGTACCTGCTTTACATATACCTCTACATGTAGTAATATATATATACATATACATATAGTATTATATAATATGTTGACTGTATTTCTTACTTTCTTGTGTCTTATTCTAGTGGAGAACATTGAACTGTGTGATCTTCCGTCGACCACGAATTTTTCTCTTCCACTCTGATTCAGCGTTGAAAGAAAGAGATATAAACTTATTAATTACTCCATTTTTATTAATAATTTAAATAAATTAATATATAATATTTTTTACGCAATTTTATTAATATTACATCATCTTTGAATTTCCCAAATAAAAACAAAAATGAAAATGATCTCTATTTTTTTAGAAAATAAAATTATTAATAAAAAAAATTAGTGGGTGAAACGTTTCTAAAAAATGATATTTAATATTAATGAATATAATTATGTTCACATGGGTGATTTTAAATATATCTCACTAAATAATTTCATACTATAAAATATAATTTAAATAAATAATTTATTTTTTACTAAATAAGCAAAATCTCGTGCATTTATTTATTCGTATCAATCTCAAATAATTATGTAAAATACAAAAATATATAAAAATTCAAATAAATAATCATTAAATTATTAAATTTATGAATTCGGGTTATGTTTTAAAAAAGTTCGAAATTTATATTAATTTTATTGGTAAATTTATATTTGTTTTAATTATCATATGGACTTATAAAAAAAATTAATAATTGAGCATAATATAAAAATTATTTATTTTGATTTTGGATTTGTGTATTATATATTCTACCAAATTTAATAAAATTTAAAACATATTTGATTAAATTTCATATAAAGTTATATATATATATACATATATATATATAAACCCAATTTTTATTATTTTAAATAATTTTTTTTTGTTGTTAAGTATTATTTTGGTGAATATAAATTTCATATAAATTTTATATTTATTTTCAATGTATTTGAAAAAAATAATATTTAGAAATTTAAAACTTGGCTTTTTCCTCAAAAGAATATATAGCCCACAATTAAATGGATTAAATCCAAATTAATTATGGGCTTTTCCTTTTAAATGAATAACTCAAATTAAAAGGTAATAAAGTCCAATTCAATAATGGGCTTTTTGTTCACAAACCCAATTGCCTAATTAAATTACTTTACCTTAAATTGTGTATTATTAGAAACTATCAACAAATTACTAAATTAATCTCTAAAATTTATTATTTCTTATAATTTAATTTATAATATTTTTAGTACAATTTAGTATTGATATTTTACATTTTTTATTTATTTCAAAAATGTAATTTTTAAAGAAAACTTAAAATAATTAATTTATTTTGAGATGTTTTAAGAATGATTCAAAAAAAGAAAAATGGAATCATAATTTAATAACGTATTAATTTAATTAATTAAATAATTTTTTTTTTCTAATTTTTTAAATATTTAAATATAACACAATTATTTTACTTACTAATTTAATAATTTAAGCAAAATTTTAATCTTAGCACCGAATTCTCGTGAAGCAAAATATTGCAATTAATAATACATTTAATAAATTAAATTTTTTTAAAAAAATGAGAGAGAGGTCAGTGTGTCCGAGTCAAATCTGCGGAAACAAACGGCCACCTTCACCGTTACGGAACTCGTCAAGTCAACAGAACCAACGGTGATCCCCGCCCCGCAATTAACGGAATAACAACGGAAGTTTGTTACACAGAGAAACCACCTGAGTCAATTCCAGTCAAAGACACATATACCCCCCAATACGACACAACGTGCTCGCTCTCTCTCTCTTCGCTTTAAAGCAACCTTCCACTCTCTCTCTTTCTCTGTGTGTCCCCCCCCCCCCCCCCCCCCCCCCAATCTATTTTCTCTTGGATTCACTTTAAAATCAGAAAAATTTCGGTCGCTGCGGATTTCCTCTGTCTCCAAAAATCGGACTCGTATAAGTATCCGGAAACTGTTACTTACTTTACTCTCTGTCTCTTCGCGAGAAGAAAATTGGTCATGGCTGAGGCCGAGACCTGTAAAGCTGTTCAAGTGGAACGCCGGGAACGACACGAGCAGGAACCAAACGACGAGTTTGAAGAATTAGGAAATGAAGCGAGTCAACTCGGTCAGATATCACGGAGAGGTGAGTTTCCGACATCCGTGCCTCATAATGAAGCCGAGGTTGGAGACGCCTCGCTGGAAACCCTAGAGAAGGATCAGCCTGGAGGTAGGTTTTGGTTTTTGTTTTCTTATGCCGAATTTGTTTTCACGGTGACTTTGTTGTGAAAATGGTTTCTCGTTGCTGGGGTGATCTGCCAGGGTTGCAGAAGAATTCTGATGCGGAATCTAATGGAGAAGCTGAGTTGAAGGTTAGTAGCTCGAGTTCGCTCCCGCTTAGTGTTTTATTTTTGTTGTTTTTTCTTTTTTTGCACTTTTAGTTGTTTCCTTGGTTTAATATTTAAGTGCTGCTTTTTTGTTTTAATATCAGAGGAGCTTCTTTTATCTTTAAAAAGAAAAAAGAAAAACGAAAAAACAAGGTGGAAGAGCTTATTAAGTGTTCGGAATTCGTTGGTAATTCTCTTCTGTTCTCTTTACAGATATATTTGATGTTAGGGTTTTAGTGGTTCATGAGTGGAGGTTTATCAAGGGTTTATCCGTAACAATTCGTATATATATTTATTAATTCATAGCGTGGCTTCTTTTCTTAGTTTTATGGATTGTATTTAGAGTTCTATGTAAACCTTAGTATTAATCTACAATGGAATTTGTATAAGTAGATAGTTAGGGCATTTCCTGGAAGTTTGAGGGATATCATGTACCAAACAATGTTTCACTTCAGTTATATGGGTTATCTAAGAACTAAGGATATTGGAAAACCACAGAAACTTTGAGAGTAATATCGCATAAGAGTGTTTTCTGCATCCTACTACATTTAATAGAGAATTAAAAGCAGTAATTCGCAATTGGAAAAAGATGATCTCATTTGTTCATAAGGAAGCTTTAGAAAATATGAAATTCGTAATGACAGGAATTCCTTTTGAATCTGTCATAATAATTGAATTAACATCTTAGAACTGCCTTCTGAACAACACAGTGAGGAGGGATCAATATGTTGATCTTAATTGTTGAGGTAGCTAATAAGGATATTCTAGATCCCGAGGCTGGCTTTCCGAAAGAAGATTATTAGGGACTGATGAAATATTTAAGATGCTTAAATGTGAATGTAAAGGCAAATTCTGACATCTAACAAATATTTTAATATCTTGCATTGAGTGGATAGAGTGAAAAGAATGGCAAAATGCTAGAATGCTCTAGTTCAAGTTAGTGTATCTTAATTTTTTTTTTAAAAAAGGATTCTTGTTCAATTATATTTTATTTCCTGCTTTTCTATGTAAGTTGGGGAAATCTTGTAGCTCACAACTGTTTAGTACTAGACAATTGAATTTGCTTTGCTTGCTTGATACAGTATGAATAAGCAGCCTACAAAAAAGGGCAAATACATATGAAAATGACCATTAGTTTTTAATTTCTGATGTCCCAAGTATTAAAATAGTTTGATTGGGATATTGGAGGTCTCAAACAGATCGCTCATGTGAAATGTTGGAAAGGTTAATGCCTTTCATGAGCAATGGAGCTCGTCAACGAGGCAAGGAGCTTGATTGTGTTAGATAGGAATATCTCCAACTTTTCTTTTGTCATTTTCGCATAGTATTTGACTTTTGATGATATCTCAGATTCAGGAAAACATTATTCTATAAGATTATCTACCATATATAATCTTCTCCAAAAATTGTTATCTACCATTTACATCACAATGCCTTCTGTGGAAAACCATTAATAGTTGTCGAATATAAAAGCATACAGTATGCATGATGCCAATTTGGTACTGAATCTGGTTTCCTTGAAATAAGACCCAACTACTTCCTAGTTTTCAAGCTCCACTTCAGTTTTTTACAGTTGGTTGGTACATAATGTTGGTCTTTAGAAATTTAACTGGAGGTTTTTCTCCGGTAAAACCATTCTAGTGGTCTGCTATAAATCTTCTGGTAATAGTTCTCATTTTCTGAACTTCTAAATATTGGAATTGGTGGAGTTGCTATAACATGTCAGTTACCGAAGTCGTATCTGGGCTCGACGGAAGGTCCCCTAAATGAGATTGTGATCTTGAGAGGACATAATAAAAGAAAGTATGATGGTTAAAAAACTCCACTCTTGCCATTTTGGCCTAGATTAAGATGTTACTTCTCCAGGAGGAAACGGGCCATATATGCTCTTCTGAGAGTGAAATAGCATCCAATCAAAACGTAAAATGGTCCTGAAAAATTCTGCTTGGTAATAAAGGAAGTACATTTGTGGCCTCAGATCCTGTTTAAATACGCTTTTGTGGACTTTCTTGTGATGTAAGGAACTATAAGCACATATGGTATATTGTCTGAATTGGCAGTCGCTTTCTGAAAAATTTGCCAGTTACAAGTTTTTTCTGTTGCACCAATAGTTACCAAATATTTAGTACGGAATGTGGTACAGGGTACAGGGATGAAATATGATGTATGCTAAATTTATTGTTTGCAGAGGGATGGATTTCCTTGGTACATTCTTGATTCAAACATTTAGTATGTTCATCACTTGGATCATAAGTAGTAATTTAGTAATCCATTCTGCTCTAAAGGTTCTTGTTCTTTTTCTATGAGAAGAATTCTAGGATTCAAATCCTTTTTCATAGCTACAACAAAAATAGCAATGCTTCTGTTACAATTCTTAAATAATTGAGTTATGTATTATAGATTTTCAAAGAAGGTAATCAATATTCATTTAAGCTCCAAGAAAGAAAATGTTGTTTGACGGACTTTTGTTCCTCATTTGGACACCTACCTTTTCCCTTTTACCTGTGAGTAATCTCAATTTGGGAGGAAGTGCTTGTTATAATGTAAACTTTTCACTCTCTCTCTGTACCTTTTTCCTCACTATCTTAGAATCCTACTCCACCAACTTGTCCCAGTTCTTCTTAATTCAGGGTCCCTACTTTTTAGATCTGGATTGAGAACCAAAATGAATCCAAGCAAACCCATACGAGAACCAGTTCAAATAATTTGCTACGTAGATTTGTAGGGGTGGCGCTTCCATCTAATCAATTTTTTTACTGCATATACTGTTTCTTGGTTATCAGACTGCTTTTTCTATATGATCAATATTTTGTTTCTTATGTCTCTTTTAGCTATTTGGTATTTTGTCGAAAAGTTATCAATGTTTTAAAGGTATTTTAAACTCAGGATAACTAATTTGTTGTTTGTGTTCAAACCTATTTATTAGTCATGTATGCATCAGGCCTGCACTCACTCAGCTAGTTTGAGAGATGAGGTTAGGCCCTTACAGTTGGTATCCTGTAGGCCAATCCTGTATTTGATTGGTATACAGTTAACATCCTGTTGAAAGCCTGGTTAATTTTCACCAAAGCTATAATATTGTTTGTTGGGAAATAATGATTCCATGGTTTTGAATCTTTTCACTTCATTTTTGTTTATTTATTTCAGGAGAGAGCCAGGGAAATTCACCAGGAAGATTTAGCGGGTGCAACACCTCAGGGTGGTGAAGCACAGCCAGAAAATCAACTACAGTCCTCTATCTGTACAACTTCCTTGTCTGAATTATCACCAACTTCTGTTACACAATCTATATCATCTGCTCCAAGTCCAACTGTACAAGAACAAAGATTGGCCCCCCAGAAAGCTAACAGTGTATGCATGCCAGAAGATGACCAGCTAAATTCTTCAAAAGTTAAAACTCTTACTGTTGTTCCTATAATTAAGACGCCTAGCTCTGATGGTTATAACTGGAGAAAATATGGTCAGAAACAAGTGAAAAGTCCAAAGGGTTCCCGAAGCTATTACAAATGCACATATTCCAATTGCTCAGCTAAAAAAATTGAGTGCTCTGATCATTCAGGCCATGTCATAGAGGTTGTTAATAAAGGGATGCATAGTCATGATCCACCTCGAAAGAATAACTGCATGAAAGAAAATAGGCTTTTGTCATCTGCCGCGCCTGCTTTAGGGGATACTGCAACGGAACAGCCTATTAGGTTGCTTAGTGATTCAGATCCATCCACATCGACAAAAGTACCTATGCATGAAATCCCTATAATTCCTGAAAGGAAAAGGCAGAATTCGAGTGGATCTGATGGGAGTGGTGAAATAGAAGTCAAGGAGGAGCAGATTAATGAACTAGAAGCCAAAAAAAGGCAAGTTGGCCCATTATTTTAGCTCTGTGGAACTGATCCTATATTTCTTAATTTCATTGTGGAATATAATCTGACTCAACATTCTTTTCTTCTTCGTGACCAGACTGAAAAAGGGTAACTCAGCATGCCCGGATCTCTTGAAACCTGGGAAGAAGCCAAAATTTGTTGTGCATGCAGCTGGTGATGTGGGAATTTCTGGTGATGGATACAGATGGCGCAAGTACGGACAGAAGATGGTTAAGGGAAATCCTAACCCCAGGTGATTTGACTGTCTTGGTCTTTTTAATTGTAAGTTTGATGTTTTAGCCCAACAAAAAATTATTATACTTGTTCGTTTTTAGGGTTTTATTTTTCAACCATGTCTACAAGATTTTAGTTGGTTTATGTTGGAATTGTAAACTGCATGGGTTTACCTCTTATCATGTAAACTTGCATTTCTGAAAGAGGTTAGGTGGAAATGGCGGAGTATGTTTATCCACCTCAAGATGGAACTAGAACAAGATGTATACCACTTGCTTTTATGGTCTATTCATCTTTTTGCTCTTTCTGTCAAGGGTAAAATATTGCAGAACAATAAAACACTGAAATGGAAGGATTACAACTTTAAGAAATAATCATGTAATTTTGGTCTTCATATATTATTAGGCATGTTTTGCTTGCTTAGGAATTATCAAGTAGTTTAGCAGTTTATGAATTAATTAGAAACTTCATTTAGTTTTTGTTACGGCATTGATTTCCTAGACTGTTCATTTCCTTTTTGATGTTTTAGCTATACCATAAGAGTTTAGTTATCTAGAGACACTATAAATATATGGGCGATGGCCTATTTATATTCAGACTGATTATGGATAGACTTTTGTTCCCCCTCTGGAAGTGCTTATGGAGAGAATTGTCTGCGTGTTATCTCGGTATGAATTGTATGTGCATTATCTCATGGTTGGCTGCTTCACAACCCTGTGATTTTGTTTTTCTTTTGGGTCCTGTGAATCTCTTATTGGGGATTAGCATTTTAATTTTAATTTTTATCTCTTTTTTTTTTAATTTTCTATTCTGCTGAGTGCCGTGCTACATCACAGAAGGATCTGCCTAAAAATTTTCTCATCCTCATGTTATCAATTAATTTTCTGTCACTAAATTATTTAAAGTGTAATTTGGTTGAAGTAGAATTTAGGAAAAATATTAGAGCACTACAAATGACAAGTTTAAGTGGCAATGTACTATCAGTTCTGAAAATGCCAAACAAGAGGCAAAGGTCATTTGCAGCCAACCCATGTAAATTTAGTTTTGAAACATGGTTAAGTTAGATCAAATTCTATGTTCATATTTGTAAACAAGGATTTGCTTTTATGGAATGCAGTTGGAAATTTTACTTATGTGAAGTACTTTTAGCATTACACAAGATGCTTTCCTAAGCTAGAAACTAAACCCTAAATAGCTATCTTTTAAATCATCATAATTCATTTCCAAGTTCCATTAATTCTGGTGAAACTTGAAATGTGTTGTTTCATTTCTTTTTTGGAACTGAATTGCTATGTTTTCATATTTGACCAAGTATAAAAAATAAAATTCCAAACAAGTTCATAAGGTAATTCATTTTTCCAAACAAAGAATTGATTAGAAATAAATTTTTTAGCTGTAGAGCCTACCTCTTCCCTTCTTTGAGCACCTTTAGATGTCATTCATGTCACTCTTAGAAGTTTGCTGTAACTCTAGCCAAATTTTGAAGGTTGTCTTTTCTTTTCAGCTGTTTGCTACTGCACAAGCTTAAGAACGACTTTGAAAGAACATAGTGTCGTTAAAAGAGTCAGACCTTGACTACATCTCTCTGTAGTGGCAAAGGTCTCCATATGTGGAATTTAATTATGGGGTTCAAATCCTTTACTAGTGATGATAATCCTCAGATAATAGTCATGCAATATGCTTTACTTTTCTCCTAACCCGAACTTTTGGAGCTGCATGTTTATTCTTTCATGTGAGTTTTACCTTCCAATTCTGACCCTATCCATGTAAAACCTCTTCTCTCTGTTTTGATTTGCAAATTGAATGAATTTTCAGGAATTACTACAGATGCACCTCTGCTGGATGTCCGGTCCGTAAACACATTGAGACAGCTGTAGATAACACAAGTGCTGTTATTATAACATACAAGGGTGTACATGACCATGACATGCCTGTACCAAAGAAGCGACATGGTTTGCCTAGTGCTCCTCTTGTTGCTGCGGCTGCTCCTGTTTCCATGAATAACCTGCCATTTAAAAAAACTGATACAGCCCAGAACCAAAAATCATCAACCCAGTGGTCACTGGGCACAGAAGGTGAATTGACCGGTGAGGCCTTGGACCTTGGAGGTGAGAAAGCAATTGAATCAGCTCGAACTCTGCTCAGCATTGGATTCGAAATCAAGCCCTGCTGAAAACTATTACCTCACACAGAGTATCATAAAATTATCACTCGTGGGCCTTGTATGAAAACGATGCAGCTGTTCTATAAAATGATTTGGTTGTCAGGTTTGATTTTTTTTCCTTTTTGTATCTTTATTCTCTGTAGCTTCTAGTAAACAGTTGTATAATAGGTATTTGTACACCTTCTTGACTTTGTTTGGAGCAGAGTAATAGTAGAACAATAGAGAAGTTCTTGGCTCTTGGTTTCTCTACGGTTCATTAATTCTTTGATTAAAAAATAAAGAGAAATGAACCAAAATGACCCACCCTTCAAGCATTCAGACCAACTCTCAACAGTCAAACATGCAATTTGGGATAAGTTCTATATGTCCGGGATCTCAAACAAGAACGGTGAACGGATGTGAGAACCAGTAACCAGTTTATGGATCTTGCTTTTTATGTTTCTATAAGTTGACTTATATTTCACACATGAATGGAATTCAGTAGCAATTTCGAACTTATTCAATTACAGAATCCCTTTACCAGACTTGGAATAGAATCTGTATCATTGTAAACTCAGAGCATCTTGTGAGGCAGCAAAATTCAACTTCCGGGCAGTTGAGTTGCAATTCTGCTTTGATTTAACAAGGTAAGTCTTTCTGTTTACTTCTATTTTACGAGTTGTTAATTCAAGCCTATGAATTCTACTGGTCCTATTCTAAGGAAATAGCTTCTGCTTGTGCAGGGATCTACAGACATTTCGTTCCAAGTTGCTTCTCTGTTTGGTAAGAATGTAGAGACAGTGCCTAGATATTTTCCAAGACAGAGCACAGGAGACAGGGAATACCCTACACCATCTGTCAATGAGGGTCCAACTCCACAAATGTGTCTTATGATTAAGAGTCCTACTCCATCCTATGGGGACAAGACAATTGAACATTGTGCCCCCACTCCATTACTGTCAACCATTAAAAGCACAAAAATAAGACTGGTAATACCCATTTCAGCTCTAGCTGTCCAGCAAATTCTGGGGTTTGTTTTCCCCCATCGACAAGCCCCACTCCATAACTTTAAAGGCCTGTGAAACCTGATGGCGATAGATCCTACAGCAAATTTTGCTTCTCCTAATGCCCTTGTTTAGATCATTTCTACCCACTGACCGTTTCAACAACTCTGCAAAAAATTGTACATCAACCGCCTCGTTTTCAAAGGGTCCCCATCACAAGCACAAATCACCAGTTAATTTTAATTCATTTTCAGTAATCTACAGTCTAATAATCCACTACAAGTAGCAACTTCATCGAGTTTTATACACAAAATAACACATTTAGTAACGACCAAAAAGTAACCCTGAACCAGGTAGATCTGATGACTGAAACCTGGAGCTCCATCAGGCGATAACCAAGACTGTCCTTGATTCATCATTCCGAGGAGAAAGTCAGTTTGTCAATGGATATCGATAATTCTGATTCATTTGTGTCATCGTTTTTCTTATCCGCAGACTTATCCTTGATCCCATTTTCTTCCTTCCGTTCTGCGGCGGTTATACACTCCTGGAATCTAAAGCAACTGATGAGATGGTCGTTTGTTAGCCCAGCCACCTGCATGAAAGAGTAGATGACTGTAGGCCCAACACTCCGGAATCCTCTTTTTACCAAATCTTTGCTAATGACATCTGCTTTCGGAGTTTTAACAGGTACTTGCCGAGGATATCGGAATCTGCTAACTATAGGCTTGTGGTTTACAAAGCTCCAGATATACTTGTCAAATGAACCAAACTCGTCTACGACCTGGCATCAGCAAAACCTGCAAAAAGTTAGTTGCAATCATAATCAAAGCAACTAAGGAGTGTATATTTTCTCTCATTCTATATAAAACCATTAGCTTCAACTCATTATCTCAACCTTTTTCTTCTCTCTAATTTTGATTTTTCTTTAAAGTTTGAACTTCCAAAATTTCATGCCTAAAAGTTTAGATACCTACAGTGCCATCTAAAAAATCAAAATTTTACAGAAAACAAAGAACTCTACAAGGATTTAATGGCAATAAGACCAAACACAGGGCATAAAAATGTAGAATGTAGTTTACCCATTTTCTTTATCAAAAGAGAAGGCCGGTGGTCAACTTGTGAAATTGACTAATTGAGCTGGCATCCAGAGGAAAGGAATAATTAAGTCAATGCTAAAAATAGCCACAAGGACATCAAGTCACACTGCTGTTGTATTATGGTTTATATGGTTCATACAAAATACTTAAGTTTCAGGACCACAATTTTTTTTTTTACCGAACCAACCTGATCAAAATGATTGTTGATTATCGTCTTATGTGTCATTAAGTTTCCAGTACAATCAAGATAAAATAGCTCAATTAATCTTCGAACTAAATTAAGGGTATAATGATCCAACCAGGTACTATGCATCAGAAAATTTACACAAAGTGATCCTACTTGCAAATGAATTATTTTTACGGGTTCTATCATTTTGCAATACAGCAAAATGCTATAAAAAAATTTAACCTTTCAATTCAACCAGGTTTACTTTGACAAGATTCATTGTATGTTGATGTAAATATTCTGCCGTTAGCATCCAGATAATGGAAGAAATCATTGAGAACTATGAACCAAAAGTTCTTATAATACAAGGTAAACACTGTTTTTCTACCTCTTGTTCTCCATCTTTTGGTGGGGACGTGAAGAAAAAGTTAATTCAAACAAGGGTTCAGAAGGGAGTTAGAAAAAATCAAAGAAAAAGAAAGAAAGATCCTACCTTACAAATTCGGCGTGCATTCTCAATGACCGCGCGCAACTTAAGTTCGGATAACAAGGATGAGGCAACAGTCCCGGGTGCTACTATTTTCTTTTCATTAAATTTTGAGACTGCAACGGGATCAAAATCGGCAAAAACTTCCCTGAATAAGAGCACACTTGTCATACAACAACACTAACTGAAGACATCAAGAAAGGGGAAAGTAATAATGATTGTGACTTTAACATAGTAAATACACTCTTGAGAGATGGGTCTGCATAAACAAAGAACAAGATGGGAATTTGACAGAAATAATACCTAAAAATGTGCCTTTTGCTTAGAATTGTAGGCCATGTGAGTTCAGCCAAAGCACCAGAAAGTACGAGAAGCTCAAATAATCCCCTGCATAAACATGAACATAGTTCAAACAGTGTTCCGAGTGGAATTCTAAATCAGGAAACTATTTCCTTTTCAATGCAAACAAATAGGGTGGCATACTTGTCATCGTGCACTGGAACTCCCCATTCTTTGTCATGGAAAGCAGCATAACATGGATCTGATTTCAACATACAACAAATAGTCAACGCCTTATTCAAACAAGCCTCAACCAACCGTTAACACCTTGAATCAGTTTCCTCGATGAAGTTGTAACAAAGTGGTGAGCACAATTAACTTACGTATGCAACTCAGCATTTTGTGCATTAATACGTATTCCTTCATTTCAAGATTTGAATGTATGAGGGGATGTAATTTTAGATTTACGATAAACATATCTCTAGTTTTCACCAGCAAGAAGAAAAGAAACATGGATCAAATGCATGATACACAAAGTGCAATTGGCTCAAAATATCCAAATTATTGAGAAACAAAATTGAAATAAGGAGAAAATATGTTCTTTACTAACAAATATGATGCTAAAATAAAACAGTTTTGTACATACTTTTTACATTTGCATGCATATGCCATACATGCCTGGAAAAATTAATCATTGCAAGCGACAAGACAGATGTCCTTTCAGTGGGTTCCTATGGTGAAAAATTAAAATGATAACATTGGTTTCAAAATGCATATGGATCTTGCAACCAACAATAAAAAGCTTGAGGTTCCCATTTCATAACTCATTGCAACTACCCAGTTTCATATTAACACACATTATGCTCCTCATACTGTAGATAAAAAAATTTAGGCCCTCAGTAATCCTACAAGTTTTGGAAGCCATGAACCTGTCTGAACCACACTAAGTTGGATCAGGTTTGGCAAAAATGTACAAGATATCAATTTATTTGAACTCATTACTCAACACCTACTAGTCCCAAAACAGGCTGTACGGAAAGACTCAATCCAGTAAAAAGATACTCAAGAACCCGACTTTCATTTTCATAAATTATATTTTCATTTCAGAAATGGTACAACCATATTAACAACAAATCCATTTCTGGTTAGCTTTAAATGACTATTATTTCTGTTGAACATTAACCAATGAACAAGATTCATTTTATATCTGCACTCAACAATAACAAATCATTTCAAGACCAATGGATAAGAACGCACCAATATTTGGCGTAACCCATGCACATCTCTTCTCATTCTGTGAACCATTGGGTGGAGATTCCAAGCCACCTTCAGAAACAACACTTCTTGGCTTTGATGGACATAGCTTCCTCCTACTCCCAACACTATATGACCGGGTTAACCGACCAGTGGATGCTCGACTATGAAATGAATCTGTAGAGGCATCGGATGAACACGAAGCATTTAAGGATAAATTAGAGTGCAATAACTGTTCATGGCGCCGCAGCACTGAAGGAACACTAACGGAGTGCTTTTTAGGAGAAAATGCAGTAACAGTAGATGATGGATGAGCTTTCTTCTCCTCAGCAACTGTTACTTCCATGGGTGATTTCTCAACCGTTCTTAAAGGCTTCGAGGCCGGTTTAAGCATAGTCAATGACCCAGCCTTGTTCCCAGCAGGTCCCAAGACATGTCTTCCCTCTGAGTCAGCCACATTCATAGACCTCACCCTCGGACCACCAGACATGGATTACAATTCTCTTCAAATAAGCAAATATTACAGGAGATCAGCCTTCTTCCCTCAAAACCCCCAAAATTTCCAGTTCACCTACTCGTCCGCTAGATTGAATCCATAACATTACCAGAAATAGCTTTAAAAATCATCCCAAACCAACATATAATCTCAATCGAACCCCACATTTTTCCCTTCACAATACGCTGAAATTAGCTAAAAGCAGCTTAAATCTCAAATATTATTTATCTAACAGCAATACATCATCAAATAGCCTCTTGGAGCTCCTAGGAAAATATCCACGTTTTCTACCTCAAACTCTATAAATTTACACTTACACCACTGGTTTTCACCTGAAGCTTGAAGAACCGACCAACTAATCCTCAAAATCAAGCAACACCCACCTCACAGAGACCCCTAAAACCCCCCATTTTACCGTATCGTCAAGCTCCAGCCAAGCTCCAGTACCCTAGAAAAGCAGGAAGAAAACTAAATTCAATAAAATATTTCACTTTCTTTCGCAAAGCTAGCCTACATGCTTTATATACAGCTGATAGCAAAAAGACTTTTCATTGTATATTCACTGGAAGCAATTCAAACGAGCCTCGAAACACAGAGATTCCACTCTGCATTGTGTAAAACGAGAGAGAGAAAGAGAGAGAGAGAGAGAGAGAGAGAGAGAGAGAGAGATGTACTTACCTCAAAAGAAAAGTGGGTGTTTGAAACTGTATCGTTTCAGTGACTCCACATGGAGGAAAAAGCTGACACAATCCTTTACAATTCCCATGCTTCTTTTTCCCGAGAAAATGGAATATAAAATACGAAAGAAAATGCAAGAAAATGGACAGTGTGAATTCAACAGAACACTGAAGAACAATGTCGATCTAAAACTAGATAGTGAATTTCCTATCAGGAACGCGAGAGAGAGAGAGAGAGAGAGAGAGAGAGAGAGAGAGAGAGAGAGAAGTAAAGATCGAATCAGTGAAAGCGAGGGAGAAGAAGATTGGGGGGCCTTCTTTACTTATTTCGAATAACCGGAAGAACTGGTTTCCAAGAGTATATTTACCGGCTGTAGCCAGTTGATTCTGGTGGTGATTTCTTTTCTCTTTCTTTGTCTTCCGGTCGGCACGGGATTTTCAAATTACTTGATGATTTTGCTTTCACCCATTTCTTATTTGATAATTTCTTATTTATTTATTTTTCTGTAGATAAAGACCGAGAAATTAGGTGGCAGATTGGCTTTAAAGTTTAATCATACTTTTATTTATTACAAAAAATTAAATAAATAAATACTGCGAACAAAATTACAAAATAATTATTATAATTATATAAAAAACATTAAATTTTAAAAATTAATCATATAACTCTATCAATATAATAGTAAAATAAATTTTGTATCATAATTAAATATTATAAATTAATTAATTTATAATATATATATAAACTAGAAAGTATTTCACCGTCAGTAAAATTTAAATTTGTAATTTTTATATAAAATAAAAGAGTTTTGATTATTAAATTATCTTATTATTAGTAGGTTATATATATATATATATTTTTTTTGAATTAATTTATATAATCTTATGATAATATAGCTAAGATAAATAGTAATTTTAATTACATTATTATTAAGATAATAACAAAAGTTTAGGGAGTTTAAATATGATATAAATAATAAATTACCAATATTAAGTTTTAATAATCTAAATATTTAACCACTAATTATGACAAATTAACAAGAAGTTTAAAGCTAATCTTGCATGTAAGTGTGATTGATGAGGAATCTGATGATGGAGACAAATATATTTTGCATATAATTATGTGGGTTTTGTTACGTTAATTATATAAAAATAATTACAAATAATTAATTTTTAAATTTGCAAATAAATTCAAAATAAAAAGTATGAGAGGATAATAATTGAAAGCCCAAAAAAAAAAACAATTACTTTATATAAAAAATAAATTTAATTAATCATATGTGATAATTAATAAATTAATTAATTAAAAAAATTAAACATACAAACTTAATTTTTAATATAATAAAATATTGCATGAAATATTATTGGAATATTTTTTTTCTTAATTTATATTTACATATGAAAGTTATATAAGTTTTAAAACAAGTAAAAATATAATAGAAAAAAAAAAAACCAATATTATATAACTTTATCAAGAATATATACAATAAGTACGAATTATATTTAAAAATAATTAGAAATTGAGTTTTCATGTAAAATATCAAGAACACATACAAAATTAACTCAAAAATAATAAAATTTAAAATATTTTATTTCAATTAATTGCATATAAATTTAATGTTTATTATTTAAATAAAAAACTCTAGCAATTTTTTAATTAAAACAAGTATAAATTTACAAATAAAATCTATACATTTCAAATTTGCAATTTAAAAAAAAAAACCCTTTATTAATTGCTTGAAGTCTTCAAAATTTGCTAGCCTATAATGAGAATTTATCAAAAATTAAAATTAAAAATCAGACATTATATATATATGTATATGATATATCCATGACATGTGCCGGGGGTCATAGATGAAAATTGTTATAATTATAAATATATACGTACCCCCTAAATGATTGGTACGGTGCATGTAAGTCTGTGAATATTATAGCAAGAGCTTTAGTGTATATAAACTATACATTTTATATTCAATTATGGAGTGTACGAAATCAATTATTAAAAAAAAAATAACACGGGTTGTTATAATTAAATCAATTATTATAAAATAAATAAATAAATAGGTCAAATTATGTGATATATCTTTACAAAATTAATAATTATGTCAATTAATTTGATGCACATAGTTTTAATCTAAATTTTTCCAAGTAAAAAATAATAATAATAATAATAAATGCGAGATTAGAGACAAATAATTTTCTAAAGTGGTATTATTTTGTGACAATATAATATATATATAATTTAAATCAATTAATTATAAAAATTAAAAAATAAAAAACCAATTAAGCTTAAAACTATAATTAAATATTTTTAAAAACCAATTTTTTTTAAAAAAAATAAATAAATCAAATCGAACCCTTTTCCTAATTTGGTTTATGTGAATTCTTAGTCTCCTAATTAACTTAATTTTATTTAATAAAAGTATAATTAGCCATTAATTAGGTGAGTCATCTACTCTAAGTGTCATATCCATGCACCTTTCTTTGAGTCTCCTCGCAAGTGTTCGTTCTTGTCATTGCCTTTTGTAAATTAGATTAGGTAAAAGGGGTGTATTCTAACATTTCACATCTAATTACTTGCTTAATTTGTTTGTGTTTTAGATCACGATTAGAGAAATTTTATTAACTTAATGAGCTTATCTTAGTATAATTAATTAGTATTTTAGAGAGAAATATTTGGTAATAAAATATAATTTGCTAGTTCTTAAAATTTTACATTTATTACAATTTGATTATCGATAATTTCTATTTATTTCAAATACTAATAATTATTAATTTTAACAAAAAAAGTTAAAATAATTAATTTATGTTTAAGTATTTAAAAAATAATTCAAAATTTTAACTAATTAATTAAATTAACAATAATAAAAAATATATATATCTCTAATATATTATTAAAAATAAATAAATAAATAAATAAAACTCATGGTGAGTCACGTGTCAGATTGACTCCGACCCAAATATGGAATCCAAGGTTGACAGGGGAAGCATCGAAGCTACCAACCCAGTAACACGTGTAATTCTTCTGATTTACATGATGCGACGTCGTTTGTACTTCGACGAAGAGAATAACGCCATCCTCATTTATAAATGAAGATGTTAAAAACTTTACAAATATAATTGTTGGGTTTTAATTTTTTTTTTTTTTGTAATTAAAAAAAATTTTGATAACTATTAAATAATATAAAACTATGAGTGGAGCTGACAAAAAAACGAGTTTTAGAAAAAAGAGTTCGAAGGCGAACTTGGGGGGGATCAGGACCCGAGCTTAACGGGATTTGGTTGAAAATTAAGGAGATCACTTTCGATCTCAACGAGAATTTAATTAAACCAGGAGTCTAAAAAGTACAAGAGAATTGAATTTCAATTCTCCATTTCCAATCTCTGCCTCCTGCTTTTTACACTCCAGTTTGGGTCAGTATCAAATCAGTGTTTTTTTTGTTTTAAGTTGACATCAAAATCAGAGTTTGAAAACGTGTTGGTAAAGGGTTTTGGTTTTTTTTAAAAAAATAAAATAAAATACCATGAAACACCAGTGAAATGTAATTTTAATTTCAATTAAATTTTGATTAATTTTAAATTTAATGTAATTTCTAATTATAGTTTGAATATTATCGGCATTGAACCAAATCAGATTCGTCGTTATATGAGGTCTAACTTTTCTCATGTCAAAGTTCATAAGATCCTTTATCCGATTCTGAAATGCTCCGAACATAAGAAACCAAACAATGGCTCCCTTTGATTCTGCTGCACAAGAAATAGATTCACACCAAGAAAATTAGAGTCAAGCGAAACAGGTGCACATATCGAAAATGGACATGTTCGCCTAATCAACCAAGCACGGGAGAGTATTGGTGAACACAGAAAATGCATAGTACATCCATCCTGAGGAAGAAGCAGCACCGAATTAAAATGGGATGAGAATTGCCTGGCAACTGATTTGCCAAGTTACTCACCAAGTCATACGCAACTGATTGATTTGCCAAGTCATCCGCAAGGGAAACCGATCATAAGAGCCGGAGATGACATCTGCAAACATTCAAAAAGAACACGAATATAAGCAGAATATAAAAAGCCTAAATTGTCCATTCCATTTGGCTTAGAACTGACTTGCAATTATTTTGTCCCATATTTTTATTCTATATGGTATTATATTCTCACTCCTATTACATGAAATTGAAATTTGAATCCAAGTCAACTTAAATGTACATGTAAATACTGTTATGATCACATGTTTTTATACCAATAATTATATGAAAGATTTCAGAGCAACTATGATAATGAAAATGCACCGGAACACTCTTCTGTCCTTTTTTATTGTTAACTTCATTTGATTAAATAGCTAGCCTCACCTTTTGATGTCAATTCAGACAAAAAGTTTGAAACAAATGCTTAGAGAGAAGGAACAAAGATTGGTAGTTGGAAGACAATAGATCTTAACGAAAACTGATACGCACAGTTGTCTCCATTGGACAAGAAGAAAATTAGTTGAAAATGATAGACATACCCTAGTAGACCTCTGCCTTCCCAAATCCTTGGTGTCACTGTTAAATTGATCAGTGAACCTTGCCTCATGACAACAACAGAGACTCCCCTGCCTTGATTTGAATAGGCTTCAACAGCAAGCCTTTCCTGCAAATTCTCACCAGCTTCTACACTGCCAAATTTCACAATCTGATCTCCGAGTTGTAAACCATCTTCTGCTGCAGGGGATGTATTAGTTATTTCATCAACCATTGCAAAGGGCATGCGGTCAATCACATCCACGTCCATGGAACTGGAAGATTCGCTTAAAAAGTTATGTAAGGTCACATATAGAGAGCCATTGCCAGCTGCCATGTTTTGACTATTCAATCCTCCATCATTACCTGTACAATGAACAAACAAACATAGTCAATTTGTTGCATAAAAAATTGTCAGTTCAGTTTATTTCCAGAAAATATTTATAGCATCAGTTCGAGCACAGTCGTGATGTTCTTCTAACATGATGTCAACTCATCCACAGATCACAATAGATAGGCATCTGCACAACTCTCTCTCTCTAGCAAACATACAGACGGACAGGGTTAAAGTAGACAGCAATTACATCGACAAACTAAAAGAACGGCTTTTCTCCAGAAGGCAGAAGTAGAAAATGTGTGCCTTGAGCACAATGCCGGGCATATTTACTTGGACCACATAAGCAATTTTGTCATGCCATGTTATATCTTATCTAACCCAAAAATCAGCCAATCTCCTACTGCGGATGTTTCAGATCATTTTTCTCTAAAAAAAGTTCCAAATCATTTTTCATCCAGGACCAGGCAACAATTTTCCCAAAGAAGAGTCCATATTCTTTTCCATCTTAAAGTGAAACCATGGGCACGGTTGTTAAAGTTCAAAAGAAAGTTCTACTTAACAAGTTACAATCAGCGCTTCTTTACCTGACTGCAACTGCAAAAAGCATATTCGGCACCGTGCACAAATCAAGCAGCACATATCTCTAACAGGCCAAGCTTATA
The DNA here is from genome assembly GCF_054855325.1 of Carica papaya. NCBI lineage: Eukaryota > Viridiplantae > Streptophyta > Magnoliopsida > Brassicales > Caricaceae > Carica > Carica papaya. The sequence continues at coordinate 28,441,494 of NC_142315.1, read as the reverse complement.
TTGTCCAGGATATCCTTAAGGCAGCAACAAGTCATCTCGCTTCAAGGATGCGCTTGTCAAAGAGTTCATTCTTAGTTTCTAGGGGGAACGAGGTGTCGTCAGTTGAGTTAGTTAGAAATTTAAATGACTAGGAGATCCATGAGTACTCGAGGCTGTTGAAGTTATGTATGTGACACAAGCATATAGAGACGAGCCAATTTCAAAGCTGAATTCTGCATGTGTCTTCTTGGTGAAATCATTTTATTGGCATCTAAATAGGGAGATGGTGCCACAAGAAGATTTACCAGCCAACTTGATTTGAAAGGTTAGGACAACTCCGGGGGTGCTTTCTTCACCTTGGAAGTGGCAAGAGAAAGTTATTTGACTCTGGAAAAGTTGATTACACCAGAAAAATCATACAATCACATACTTCTGTGGGGTCCACATACTTGATAGGATTAGGGTGTTGACCTTGGGCGTGAGTTGAGTGATAGCAGGTTCACTAAAGGAGGAATTATGGGCTTAAAGAGGCATCCAAAGTGAAAAGAGATTAAGAGTTATGCATTTGGCTTCTTTTTGGCCTACTGAAAAGAGATTAATAATAGGGATTTTGAGGGGACATTCTAATTTTGATAAGTCCAAGGATTTTTAGTCTACCTGAGTTTTTTCTTCAGGGATTACCTACTTTGTTGTAGTGAGGATTTGGGTGATCAAAATGATATCCTGTTAGAATTGTAAATACTTTTTTGTATGGGTTTTGCACATATGTGTGTTTTTCTGAAAAAAAAATAACAACAACCTGTAAATGGACAAAGAGATTATATAAAAAATCCTTTACTCCCCCAACTTGCAGTCATACAATTTGTTCTGTCTCTTAACGGCAAAACCATAACCTAGGGTGGGAAAAAATATACTTATTAGTCCTTTTTCGTTCGACAGCTTCTGCGAATCAAATTAATTATGTGGACTACCCACAGTTTTGGCATAAACTCGAGAGAATCCAACTTCTTCGGTCGTATAAATTCAATTGCCTATCAATTTAAGGACATTTATTTATTAAAAAAAATCAACCCATACCTGGATCTCTGGATGTTGTAGAAAGCCTGGCAGAATGCAGAACTTGTATGTTTGCTTCTATCTTATCTGTTATCTCTTTATGATCATTCCGCAGCTCTGTGGATAGGGAATCAAGTTTGAGGAGAGTCAAGAAACAAAATTGTGGCTACAATGGAGCACATATAGCATTTACAAAAGCTACTTTGAAAAAATAGCATTTCTAAATGCTACTTTAAGAATATATAATTTATAAAAGTATGGCACCATCCAAGGGCCTGATAAGCATAAGTATGCACTGGATAAATTATTCTCATAACGTTTACTTTTTCCTCCCTTTTTTATATACGAAATGTTAGGTTTATATCGCGGTTGAAGCTTGAAAATAAACGCCTCCTCCTCTTCCCCAGGCATTACTAGGGAAAGGGAATTGAACTTGGAAGAACATGTGAACCTCTTTTGAACCAGGAAAACAAAATGAAACAAAATAAGCACCATCAAGAAATTCACATTGCTCTACTTCTACCATTTTCATTTTCCACTGTAACGAAAAAGACAGAAAATTTTGGTCACAGACAGGTTTACATCCATTACGAAATTCTAATGTTATGTTTGTATCCCCACCTATACAGAGAAGGATCACATCAGCACCTATAACAAACTCAAAACAGCTAATTTAAATTGAACATGAATTTAAACTGCTTATCTTCATTCAAATTCCTATTGTATTTCTATTGTCTTCCCATTCTTATTTCATAAAATTTAAATTTAAATCAAACTCAACCTAAGACAGCAAGACCATTGTTAGCGAGCACCTTCATCCCTTTCGCAACTGAGCTTAATGCATAAAAACCTATAAGCTATACAAAAGTTTTTTAAACAAGTTTAGAGCGAATTTTCACTTCATTGTGTTGAACACCACAATACCCCACCATTTCCATCATCTTTCCCCCAAACACTCGTAACAGAATCCAATCACCAAAATGAAAGTGAAGGACTAACCAGAAAGACGACGACGTTCTGCTCTCACAACTGGAATATCAATATCCGCCCGAGGAAATCCCTAACAGCAGCAAACCAGTGAATTTTAGATAATAACTAAAATTCATAACTACGCAACACCTAGGTCTCCTCGCAATTGAATAATTCTTCGAAAAATAATGTAATCAATACATTAATTGTAATTGAAAATTATTACACCTCGGCGTCAACAAGGTTTCCAGTGAGGCCAGGGCCTCCCGGTTGCCAGAGACGGTCGATGATGGAGTTCATTTCGGCCTCCAATGCGGCCCTCTTCTCCATCAAAACCATCGTCTCTGCTTTGATATCCTTTCCCACCATCGATCCTCTTATTTTTTTCGTCACAGCAAGGTGAGACTATCAACACGATCTTCGCCTCTCCTCTCTTCTCCCGAATCGGAGAGGGATTCTTTGATCTGTTCTCTGCTTCCCGATATCGTGTGTAGAAATTGTGAACCCGGCGGAGAGGAGGAGTAACCGTACAGGTGAGAATTTAAAATGTGATTTTCCACGCCAGTGGGCCGAGTTTATGTTAAAGGCCCGTTTGCCTTTTGAATTTCTACTAAAGGGCCCACTCCAATTCATAATTATTCGTAAAAATATAAATATTTGTTTTTTAAAATAAAATTTTAAAAAAATATAAATATTAGATATGTTCATCAATATATATATATATATTATTTAACAATTTTTATATTTAACATAATTAAATAAAAAATGTTGAGCATTAAATTGTGTTGACTATTCAAATTAAAATAAATTAAATGTCACAAAACGTTCATTTAATCATAAACTATCGACATAATATCTAACGGTCCATAAAATAATCTACATGTTTATGCATATATGAAAGTTAATTGGATCAATTATCATTATTGACCAATTAATTTTTGCAATTAGTTTTATCATACAAAAAAACTGCATATATAGAGCAAAGTATTAAAATTTTTAATATATTATTTTAAAATATTTAAATTAATCATTGTATTATTTTTTTATAATTATAATCTCTATACTTTTTTAAAAAAATCTTTAATTTAATATATGACATACTAATATTGTAAATGAAAATTTTACACAAATTTATATTAGACACGTGATATTTCATAATTAGATAATTATATACAATAAATAGTTAAATGTCATAATGACATAATATCTTATGTATTATATATTTTTGAAATCTATGGAATAAAAATATATATATATATATAGCGTTAATTTAAGTGAACTGACATAAAAAATAATTTTTAATATTTATGTAAATCGAATTGGTAAAGTTATTGTTGACCTTGCCTCACTAGCGTTGTGATATAATTGAGGACAATAGTTTATTGTTCGTTGAAAAAATAATTATAATTTTTATCATTTTGATTGATCTTGATTATTCTCCCAAACATATTGAATAAATATACGAAGAAATGTAACTCTCGAGCCAATCAATCGGAATTAATTCTTTTCCAAAGTGTTATAGAAAAAATAATAGTAGTGATAAGAACTTTCTCGTGCAAAAAAAAAAGTAATAGCATAAAGGAAACATCGTATTAATAAAAAAGAATAAAGAGAAAGAAAAAAAAGTATAATGTAGTCGAGGTATTCGAATAATCATTTATGCTCATTTTATTATTATGCTTTATTGTTATATTCTGCTAGATTTATTAGACTAAATTTTTCTCTATAGGTCGTGAATAATATTAAAATTAAATTAGTTTATAGTATTTATTTTAATTAATTTAATTTTACTTTATATATTGAATAAATATTTAAACATATTATTCAAAATAAATTATTAAATTAGTTCATAAATTTTGGTATTTATTATAAGTTAATTTTGATTGTAATTTCATTAAAATTCAATATCGACATTATTTATTTATTTTTAACGTATAGTTTCATTCAATTTTTAGTATAAAATTTTAAAATTATTAGGTCAAAATTGCCGTATAACATCAAATTTATATATATATATATATATTCGTATTGAACACATAACACTATGTAATTGAAAAATTTTACTAGCTGCAAGTTATATGTCAAAATAACATAACATATGGCGTATCATATTTTTTAAAATCAGCCTAATAAGAAAATAGAAAAAATATAATATAAAAAGTATAATATATTCGAGTTATACGAACGATCATTTATGCTCATTTTATTATTATGCTATATTATTATCTTATGTTATATTCATTATATTAAACTTTTATCTATTTTTTAAAAATTTGAAGAATATTATAATTAAATTAGTTTATAACACTAATTTCAATTAATTTAATTTTATTTTATACATTAAACAAATATTTAACTGTTTCAGATTAAAATAATATAGTTTCATAATTCAATCTATAAAAAGATTGTGAGTAAATATTAGATATTTTATATTTTTTATTATTTTTCTAATTTTTTGTATTTATTTCAGAGAATTCATTCCGTAATATTTGTTTAGTACTTTTAAATTATTATGTAAAGGACGTAAAACTTAAATTTTTATTTTACTTATATACTTAAATTATTATATATATATTTTTTAGATTTATGAGTTCGTTATAAAACAAACATTTAAATATTTTATTTATATTGATTTTCTTTGACATTCTTTTTTAAAAAAAATTATTTTTATGTTATTAAATCCAATAAGGTCTTTTGTTATATATCATATATATATGTACGTACATATAAATAATTACATCTACCAGCATAAAATTGTTACTAATACAACGAGAGGAAGTAAAAATATATTAATTAAAATAAATTACATACAAATTTATAAAATTTTCAATTTTATATTTTAATAAAAAAGTAAATATTATTCAATTCAGTTCAAATAAGTTCATTAAAGAATAAATAAAATATAAAATAAGACCCAATAAATTTATAAAAAATTGAAAAAAGAAATTAAATATAAAAAATAAAAATAGTAGATATTATTTTTAGTATGTAAAAAAAAATATAATTATATAGAAATAAATAAAAAATATTTAACTGCCTGCAACACAAATGGCAAGTCCACGTTTGCTTCGACCTTCCCTATGGATTGACATCGTCATCATCACCATCATCAGCATCTTGTCAAACGATTCTTCCTTTGGCCTATAAATAGCTTGAGTCTCGCTCACCCTAAAATGGCCGCTGCCATTGTAGGGTCTTTAGCCGCTTCCTTAGTAGTCATTTCTTCTTCGTCTTCTTCGTCTTCTTCATCTTCTTCTTCTCGTTGCTCATTTCACAATTCTACTGCGTCTGGATATATCAGAAGCTTGCGGTGGTCACCGGAACAGAGATATTCTTTTGCAATTTCACGCCTTTGTTACAATCGCAGAGCCAAGTTCATGGCCCACACGCTTGCTCGAGCCACTCTAGGCCTCACTTGTCCCAACTCGCTCGAAGCACCCAAGGTCATCTCCTCCCTTCTCTAAATACTTTTATGTCTGTGTTTAATTTGATATATATATGTGTATATATATATATATAGATTGATGGATTGATTGGGTATCGGGATTCTCGCCTTGTGTTTGATCTCTACCATTGATTGGGGTTAAATTTTTGTTATTGTTAAATGTTTTTGGTCCGATTTTGGGTGACTGAGATATATGCTATGTGTTTGTGAAAATGCCTGATAGATCTCCTTCGCCGCAAAGGAGACTGACGTGACAGAATGGAAAGGCGACATTATCGCAGTGGGTGTGACAGAGAAAGACATGGTGAAAGACGAGAACTCGAAGTTTGAGAACTCGATCTTGAAAAAGCTAGATGCCCACTTAGGTGGTCTCCTTGCCGAGGTCTCATCCGAGGAGGATTTCACTGGAAAAGCTGGTCAGTCGACAGTTTTGAGGCTCCCTGGTCTGGGTTCCAAAAGGGTCGGCTTGATTGGGCTTGGACAGTCAGCTTCTTCCACTGCAGCTTTTCGGGGTCTGGGCGAGGCTGTTGCAGCAGCGGCAAAGGCTTCTCAAGCAAGCAATGCTGCTATTGTGCTTGCATCTCATGAGAGTCTCTCAGATGAATCAAAGCTCAACACTGCTTCAGCGATAGCATCTGGTATTCATATTCTCATTTTGAGGGCATTGCTGTTGTACTGTTTGGTTATTCCTAAAATTTTGAACTCATCCAATGGAATCGTTTAATTGTTTTAGGGACTGTGCTGGGAGTATATGAAGATAATAGGTACAAGTCAGAGTCAAAGAAACCAGTTCTTAAATCTGTGGATATTCTTGGTCTTGGAACTGGACCAGAACTGGAGAAGAAGCTCAAGTATGCTGAAGATGTTTCTTCTGCAGTGATTTTTGGAAAAGAGCTTGTAAATTCACCTGCCAATGTACTTACCCCTGGTATATATTTAGTTCTATTGTTATTTCTCTTGATTATTGTTCCTTTTTTCATATTATACATTGATTGTCACGCGCATTAGCTTTAGCCTTGTGTCAGCAATGCATCTCCTGATGAAATATTATCTTTATGGCCTTTAGATCCTTTTCATTTTGGCAAACATGATAATTCACAGTCTAACAACTGCTCGGTTGCTTTTATATTGCAGCTGCTCTAGCGGGGGAGGCTTTAAAGATTGCTTCCCTGCATCGTGATGTCATTTCCGCGACGATCTTGAATGAGGAGCAATGCAAAGAGTTGAAAATGGGCTCCTATTTGGGTGTTGCTGCTGCCTCTGCTAATCCTCCTCATTTCATCCATTTGTGCTACAAACCTTCAAGTGGACCTGTTAAAGCCAAGTTGGCATTAGTTGGAAAAGGATTGACATTTGACAGGTGAAGGCATTTGTTGATTATTCAAGAGTGAACTGTGTTTCCTAACTCTGTTAGTATTTAGTAAAAGAGAACATATTCAAGGCTTAATGCTTGTAACTGGTTGGCGTGTTATTTGTTTTTCTCTCTTGTTGTCTGTTTCAGCTGCTTGTGGTCGAGTTTATTGAATGTTTGCCTTTTGTTATTAGTGGTGGCTACAACATTAAGACTGGACCTGGCTGTTCTATTGAGCTCATGAAATTTGATATGGGAGGTTCAGCAGCAGTTCTAGGTGCTGCAAAGGCCATTGGTCAAATTAAACCTCATGGAGTTGAGGTAAGCCATTGGTTTTGTCACTATGATTTTTCATGGCATTGGAAGATATTCGTATCTATGTTATGTTTGGTTATTTTTTTCTCTTCCATTATCGTCATTGTTACTGCTTTTTTTAAAATGTTTTTAAGTTTTGAATGTAAATGTGTAGTAAGTATGTTGTCTTTGCATATGCAGGTTCATTTCATTGTTGCAGCTTGTGAGAATATGATTAGTGGGACAGGTATGAGGCCTGGAGACATCGTTACCGCTTCAAATGGGAAGACAATTGAGGTATAGTTTCTTTGATTTACTGGAATAAATATCCATTTCCAAATCACAAGGGGTTATTTATTCAGTTGTACATGTAAGGTTTTCTGTGCCTGATGAATATTGCTATTGTTCTCAGGTAGTTGACAGAGGAATGACTAATGTCCTGAGCTTTTATCATCTGTTTTCTCGTAAATTCAAAACGTTCCTATTTTCACTTTGTTCTTCTAATTCAGGTCAACAACACTGATGCTGAGGGTAGACTTACACTTGCCGATGCTCTGGTTTATGCTTGTAACCAAGGTGTAGAGAAGGTACTACCTTTATTTAATTTTTCGTTTTTTACATTTATTTCTCCTATTTTTTGGTTTCAAAGAGCAAAAAAGGAGACCTTAGTGAAATGGGTAAACGGGAAAAGGAAAAAAATGCATAAGCAAGAGCAGAAGTACTTCAAATCTATATTCATGTTCAGTTTATATTTTAGTATTATGCCATAACACCATGTAAACTATCTTGCAGATAATTGACCTGGCAACCTTGACTGGGGCCTGTGTTGTTGCTCTTGGGCCATCAATTGCTGGTAAATTCATGCTGCGGTTTGCGGGTTTTTAAGATTTTGAATAAATATTACTAATCGGATAATTTATTTCTGAATATTTTACTGGTTGGAACATGGTTGGATGCCTATATGCGGCCACGAGAGGGGAAGGGAAGGGGGGTACTAGGGGGAATGATTTCATTTACTTGTCAATGAGACACAAGAACACAATAAGCATATTTTTGTAATGAGTGTTTTTGGTTGGAGCAGAGGTAAGTCTGAATGACTTTGCACATAAAGCATATATATGGGAATATATCAGGAATCCATGGAATTGTGGATGAGGTTACACGCCCGGTTTGGTTTTGTCCTGGCTGTAAAAAAATGGAAAATGAGAAATTGCCAAGCTCTTTTCTAATTTGTACCCTCTATAATTCGTTGCAATTAATGATGGTTGTTTACTCTTCTTTGTTAGGTGCCTTTACACCTAGTGATGACCTGGCAAAGGAGGTTTTTGCAGCCTCAGAGGTCACTGGAGAAAAATTTTGGAGGTTGCCATTGGAGGACAGTTACTGGGAATCAATGAAATCTGGAGTGGCTGATATGGTCAACACTGGTGGCCGTCAGGGTGGTGCTATTACTGCAGCTCTGTTCTTGAAACAGGTATATACTGCTCAAAATTTCTCAACTCTATTTCTTGGATTTCAATTGTCTACATATTCTGCTTGTTCTTTCCCTCTCATATATATATGTATGTATGAAGTACCGAATCAAACATTTGTAGTAACTTACTAGACTGATCAAATGATTGTCAGTGAGGCTGTTGACACATTCACTTATCTACAATTTATGACCTATCCTAAAACTGCATTCAGCAATGTTCTCCCACTTTTATGTAGCATGTTACAGGAATATGGGCGTGTATTAATAATACATTTACATATACATCTATTCATATGTGTGTTCTCTTCCCTTGTACATGGAGTTATCAGCTGATTCTAAAACTTATTAACCATGCTTTCGCAGTTTGTTGATGAAAAGGTTCAATGGATGCACATTGACTTAGCCGGCCCTGTGTGGAATGAGAAGAAGCGTTCAGCAACAGGTTTCGGAATTGCAACTCTTGTGGAGTGGGTTCTGAAGAACTCTTCATCGTAAGAGTACAGGTGATAGTTGTTGTGAAATAAATCCCCTTACCATAATAAATTTATTTGAGGGAAAAGTAGATAGCACGAGTCGGGGCGGATTTGTTTGCCAGTTGTTACTCCAAATTAGAAGAACTTGCTATTCAGCTGTGAACAAAACCTGAAACTTGGCTTTTCATTTATGCAATCTTCGGTATGCTTTTGAATCTTCGATTCAATGGTTGTTACAGTAATGCCTACCAAAATTCACACTCGGCAGTAATCCGATAACTACGCAATGTTTGATTTCTGTATAGAGTGACTGAATTGCCATAGAATAGTGTAGAAAATGGCATGGTAATTTAGAGAAGCTGTAGAATTTCTGGTGATATCATGTTGGGAAATATAACCAGAGGACATGAAAACAGGCTGCAAAAGGACTTACTGGCTTTTAAGCTGAATTGTTGTTTGAGCTTTTATTTCACGTTTCTTTTTCCAGATCAATTTTGTTGGGTGAAGCCAACAACGTAGTATGTCAACTGAAACAGGGCAGTGGGTCCCACAATTTTTGTCCTTTTCTTTCTAATTTTATTATTAGCTGTCTACTATGATTTCTTTTTGAAAAAAAAATTAAAAATTTATATTAGAAATTCATGATCTCTTATAAAATAAAAAATAATTAAATATATAAATTAATTAATTAATTAATAATTTGATCATAAATAAGATGTGTATTTTTTAAAAAGTGAAATTTATAAATTCATGAGATTTATATTTTTATTTTAAAAATAAACGAAATATATATAAATAGTGGAATTTTATTTTATTTAATAAAAAATGAGTGTTTCGTAAAAATTTGGTTGTATTTTGAAATGTTTGGTAAAATTATAAAAAAAATGAGAAATGCACAAAAATTTAGTTTTTTTTTAGTAAGCATATATATATATATTAAAAAATATAAAAAATTATATTTTATTGCATTCAATGAAAATCAATATATTTTAATCCAACGGTTATTTATATTAATATATATTATATTATATTAAAATGATATTTCGACAAATAAAAAATATATAATTTGAATTAAATATAAAATTTACTCTAAATTATAATATTCTTTTTTAATTTTATCTATTTTATATTATATATTAATTATGCGATATAAAACTAAACCTATTGGGTTTCAAACCCAAAACATACATGGGCCGAAAGTACGAGCAAAAAGACCAAAAAACCCAAGCCCCAAACTCACTTCGTGCCTGCACATCCTTAAAGTAGTCACGTTGTTTGACCTCGCACGTGCGCGGTCAAAACCCACCGTAAAGATTAAAAATAATATTTAAAAAAATTTCTTCACACGTGCGCGATTTCAGAGTTCAGACATCTACTGCCATAGTTGGAAGACCCCCGTCTTCCCTCTTTTTTCTGCTCATGTTTCTCCAAATACAAAATCTCCCTGGCACATCACTGGCTTCCATTTTCGCCTTAGTATTAAGCTGACAAGGTTAGAATATACCATTACTGTTTCTCAAGATTTTTTCCTTCCTAATGCACTCTCTGATCAATGGACGATGATCATGCGGTCTTCTCTACTGCTTTCTGAAGACACAAGTGTTTAAGAGTGGAGATTTGGGGGGAGAGAGAAAATGAGTGTTTCTTTGACTGTGATGACTTTCAATCTTCATGAAGATCAACCGGAAGATAGCCCGAATTCATGGGAGAAGAGGAGGGATTTGTGTCTCAGTGTCATCACCAGCTACTCCCCTATCATCCTCTGTACTCAACAAGGTGTCTTGCTCTATCGATTTTATATGTTTTTTGTTCGTGCATATGCAAATTTCTATGGATCTTAGGTTTATCATAGTTTGTTTATCTCAAATTGGTGATCCGAGTCTCTCTTGATTTTTTGCTTTGGAGGTGGTTTTTTTTTCTTCTTTTGAGGAGTAATGAAGTTTTGTGGTTAATTTTTTGGCAAGTGATCTGGAAATTTTTCTAAACTTGGTTTGAGGTTTTAAGAGTGGTTACTGTGCTTCGGAATAGTCTTTTGAAGAGTGTTGAGATCGGTTCAAGTTTTTTTCGTGCTCTTAAGCAACTTGTTTTCCTCTAGATATTTGCATTGGATGTGTTTAAAGTAAGACTAGCATAGGCTTTTGGTCCTCTTGATTTTGATATTCTGTTTCTCTGGTTCAGGCGTAAAATCACAACTGGATTTTCTTCAGCAGGGTTTGCCAGGTGAAGTAATCTGATGTTTATTTATTATAATTATTTGTTCTTTAACAAGAACTAAAAACTCTAAATTGAATGATCTCTGAATTGTCAAACCTAAAGCAAGAAGGTTTTTAGCTTTAACCGTTGTTTGAATGTAGACTTTGATTCTTAAAACATTCTTGATCTTAAATTTTTCCAGGCTTAGATGGGTCTAAGTTTTGGATTTGTCCATTTTGTTGTATGTAGCTAGTCATGAATTTTCCGAAAGAGAAATCTCTATTGCAGTATATGCTCAGTTTTTATCTTATTATGGTAATTTCAACTATCCGTTCCTCAAACAGTTTCAGCCATCTGTTTTTGTTCAGGTTAAGAATCTTCACTACCTACCACAAGGTTAAAAAAGTTTACAAACTAGTGGATGCTTTTTCTTTGAATTGTGAGAGATTGGATTTTGTTTTGATAACTTTTATCAATTAAATAGAGTAGTTAGGATAGTTCTAATGTGCTTAAATGAATAAACTACGGAACACAATCCAGTCCCCTACCTTAACCCTCCCAGTCAGGTGTAAGCAAGATTGAATGTTACATCCTCGTATACTACAAATGACAAGAAGTGATTTTATCAGGCAAGCTAATTAATGATAAATACAACATATTTTAGTTAAATAAATGGACATTTTTTTGTTTGCAGCAAAGGCCTGGGACTATGACTTCTTCAAACTATCCCGGGCTTTGTTATTCAAATCATACAATTTTAAAGAGAGAAGAATGAGATTATAGTGCTCAAGAAGAATGGGGAATTCCATGACTATTTGAGACTCATTTATTACATGGCAAAATGAGTGGGATATAAGGGCAAAATGTTTGGGGGAGAAAAATCGCACTTTACTTGATTACCATAAGTAGCTTGACTATTATTCTTCTGGGGCCTACATGCCGGTAATTTCTGTTTTTCCCTTTCTTTGAATATCTAATCGAAGCTGTGAATTCTGGAAGATGATGTCTGCATATTTGAGAATGAATGGTGACATACATCTATCAAGTTTTAGGAAACCTAAGTATCTAATAAGTACCATAACATTTAGGGATGTAACAGCTGAACAACAAAGGTTGTTTGCAGTCTATGAGGGAAGAAACTGACTTCATAGGGCTTTCACTTCTCTCTATTACACCCATAAAAATAAGCAGATATCAGACTCTAAGATCGGTCCAGATAATTGCTAATATGTTTACCGAGTGAATAATTGTATACTAGCAACGGCATTATGATGTTTCTTTTGTGAGAAGAAAAAGGGAATCATGTTTTAGGTATCTTACAGAAGCCTGAGAGTTACTTGGTTGCTTGATTAGGAGGCTTTGGTGGTCTTAATTTTTTCACTTAGGCTTTGTCCAATTTCTTTGGTACACTGTGTCTATGGTAAATGAATTACAAAGGAAAACAAATAAATTCATTTGCAAATCACATTTTTACGTATAGAATGTCGATTAAAGTATGTATTTGCAATGGAAATCCATACTTTTTTTGTGGAATTCGTCTGTTCCAAAGACAGTTTCTGTAACTTTTCTTTTAACTTTTTTTCCTTTAAAATAAACCTCTCATTTCTGACTATTGTATGTCTGCTGCAAAAGGGATATGAAATGAAATGTTACTAATTTTATGTTTATTTCACATGTTTCGATGAGGTTGATTTATTAGTTTTTATGAGAAGATGGTTTTATTGTTCTCCTATGATATTTTTCCAGATTTTGGGTTCTTGAATATGTTGGTATTAGAAAGGAAATCCTTTTATTTCCAGATGAAATGCTGGCTCGATGGGTCTTCTGGTCTTGGCAGGGTAATAAGCATAGGAAAAAGCGCATCTCTCTCATCTCCTTGGCTACTATTTGGGTCATTGGGATGGAACAAATAGAAGGGCCTTCAGGGACTTGATTTCTCATTTTAGTAGAGTTAGGGATCAATTGTTTCAGACAAGTGATTTTTTGCTTTAAGGGAAAGTCTTTTCTTTCAATGAGGATTTGGGGGGACCTAATCGATATTTTAACTAATTTGTTGAGCTTTTGTATCCGGGTGATATTCTCTTGGTACTCTGATGATATGTCTTTTCCTTTTTCTTCTCAAAAAATTTACTGAATATGGAATTTTCTTCTGACTGGTTCTTTTGAATCCTCAAGGTTATAATCAGTTTGGAATATCAAGAAAAGGATCCCAAGATATTTCTGATGAACATTGCACAATCTTCTATGACAAGGAAAAGGTATCATATTAGTTCTTACATTCTATCTGTAAGTGCTTTCAATCTTTCTGAGGTTAACAAATATGGGCGCAATGCCCTGATCTAATAGCAATTTCTTACTAATGAAGGTAGAGCTGATAGAGGGTGGAACTTTTTGGTTGTCGGAGTCTCCTTCTGTCCCTGGAAGCACAGCATGGGGTTCTGTAGTTCCATGTATTGCAACATGGGCGATATCCTTCATATCTTGCTTGACAAACTAAAATTGTTCTTGTGGATTCTTTATTGTTGTTGCTCTATTATGATTTAGTTTCTTTGACACAATGCCCACACATTTCAACTAAAAGGAGTTGAGCCACCAGGTTTCTCATTTCAGATAGTGAATACAAACATGGATGAATTTAGTCCTCGTGCCCGTAGACGAAGTGCTTTACTCACATGGCAACACATTGCTTCCTTACCTCCTAGCTTGCCTGTTGTATATTGCGGAGGATTCAACGCCCAAAAGGAATCAACCACGGGCCGCTTTCTACTTGGAAGATCAAGGTATTCTTCAAAAGAATATTATTTAAGTACTTGTTATAATTAGTTCTTTGTTGGGTGTCATTGAAATACCATGTTCATATTTCCTGCTTGGAATTTGGTTCATAAATTTATTAGGTTGAATTAGTTGGCTATTACAAAGAGATAAAATGGCAGGAAATTTAGAACAGGATTTCACAAAATGATTTTTTGGTCTCGTTTTTCTTATGCTCAGAGTGATTTTATTTTTGTCTATGAATTAGTGTAATGATTGTCCGAAAAACTTCCTTTTCCATTTTTTTATTCTCAGTTTTTGATATGCTATTTTGTTCTGGTCCTTGTCATATTCACCTCACCGGCTCAGTGCAAAATGAAACGAACTTCAACGATTCTAAAATTTTAGGGAACTTAAATGCCTCGTAGAGAGAGCAGTCATGTTATCTTGCAGTTACCCTGAAAAGTGAAGTAGAGCAAAGATATTTTCCTCCTTGTTGAGTCTGTCTTCATCTAAAAACTACCTTATCAGTCGTTCCTTGACAGAATTGCCCTTTTTTTTCTGCCAAGTTTCCGGAATATTATCTCTCTTCATCTCTTCCTTGTAGATCAAAATCAGAATCCAATTCCGTTCCTGTTCAAAGATTTCTTGTACTTGCTCATTTTGTAACTCCGCCTTTTTTAACATTTCTCATTTTATCAAGAAGAATAATATGGTTTAGGAATTATACTTTTTGAAGTTGGGCTGCTCACAAGTGGCTGACTAGATGCCTCTTGGTTGTTATCCATACATGCCTGCAGGGAACACGGTGTGATAGGAGACATGAGGGATGCATGGCCCAGTGCACGAGTGAGGAAAAACGTTTCCCTAATACGCACTTATCATGGATTTAAAGGTATTCTTTTTACCATGTCTACAGGGTTACGATATGTGATGTTCCCATTCTCATATATTTGTCTGTTAATTTCCAGGTGACAAGCAGGGAGCCATTGAATTTTTAAAATTGATTCTCAGAGCACTCTGCCTCTGCTGGGACCGTCAGACGCAGGATCTACACGTAGATTGGGTTCTTTTCAGAGGCAGATCTCTGATTCCCGTTTTGTGTGAAGTTGTGAGTGATAACATTGATGGGTTCTATCCTTCCTCTCATTATCCTCTATTTGCCGAGTTTATGCTTCCTCGCACAGTGAGAATGCTCGAACCACCTAGTCACACACAAGAGGAAAACTAGCATGCCGATTTTTGTTCACCCTCTTCTTGTTTTCCCTTCTTGAAAGTTTTGGGTATATTTGCTTGGTGGTTTAATTGTTGTTTGTGGGAATGGCTGTTAGGCAGGAGGATCCTTCGCCTGGGAAGAAGGTTTTCATTCCTCAGCATATAAAAAGCCGATTACAAAAAAGAATAGAGGCATTTAAAAACCGATACCCATTTGTTTTAAACTTACTGCATTTGGAATTTATTTTGTCATGGCTATTTCCCAATAAGGTTTTTGTGTAAAAGGGAAATATCTGCTTGCAATAATGTTTTCGTGATTGGTGATCCGTTGGTTTTGATTAGAGAAAGGAGAAGGTGGGAGAGTGAGTGGCAAAAGAGTATTTTTTGCCTGTTGTGACATCAAAACAGATTACTGATTGGTAAGAAACTACTCTGTAATCCACCATGTGATTTTTGATTTTGTTGCTCGGATGATAATGGTAAAAGTTTGTGCTTTACATTTTCAAGATCAGTAGTATTTTAGCAGCTCTGTATCAAATTCTATCAATCGAATCACTTTTTCAAGAAGAATGCAGGTGGAATTCTTAGACTTGATTGTTCCATTCATTGCAGATTTATAACCTCTCACTTTTCTCTTGGACTAGTCTGTTCAGGTCAACTCTTTTCTTGAATTCTTCTGAACAGAGGATTGGTTTTTTAGTCTTTTTTTTTTTTGAATTGGCATTAGTGGGTGAAATGTATTATCACGCCAAATTTTTACAAATTTACAATTTTAACTAGCAGTAAATTGCAAGGCAAGACTGACATTTTATATATATATATATATATATATTTATTCAATACATTGCCGGTAATTATGCATGAGTGCTTATACAGGAGTGCCTCCGGCAGGTCCTCGTAGGGATTGATATAATACGGCCCACTTTGATCTTGCAAGCTGTGGTGGTGTGTCACTCTCAGTCTCATCTCACCCCTCCATCACATTGTTTGGTATGCCATTTTCAATCCACCGCCAACTATAGAACACATAAATACACTTTTGTTTCTGGTTGATCTGTGATATCTTTTATATATATATATATATGTATATATATATACATATATATATATATATATAGACACACACACACACACACACACAAAGCAAATACTTTTACATATAAAATATTACGTGTATCACTTAGAAATATATAGTAAATATATATACATGGATATGTCATAATTTTTGAGGTACCATAATTTTTATTCCATAAATTATGTTTTATATGTGAGACACGTTTTCTCTTATGAGGTGTACCGACGAATATGGAATTATATATACACATATATATATGTATATATACAATGATGATGATTATGATTATTATCATGGTTGTAATTAATGCTTTATAAATATTTTGGGCTTGTATATATATATATATGTTGACACTTTATATTTATTGTAAGGTATAATTAATTTATTATATAGAAAAATAAAATTCAATGGTATAATAATGGGCCCTCATTAAATTATTATTATTATTATTATTTAAATTTAAATTAGGTGCTAGACCATAAATTTCTAGCACCTAATTTAAATTAAATTCTCGAATTATTTTATTTAATTTACATTATTTTATATAGTATAAATGCGTTGTAACAAAATATTTTAAGTTTATATATTACGAATTGATACTTTATGCTAAAATTAAAGTTTTTTAAAATTGAAATTAAAATTAACAAAGATTATCAGTGGAAGATTTTATAATTATTGTGTGATTAAACTAAATTAGTCAGAGTAATTATTTTATTTTTATGGGGATTGAAATCTAAAAAGTAAGAAACCAAAACAGAAAAATTAAAATAAAATAAATACAAAGTTGAAAGTTGACTCACCGAGTCACTGGTATTTACTTTTTTACCCTCCGATGGAAAGAAAAAAAAGTTGGTCATCATTCGACGCATGGTCAAAACATACGATCTAAGGATTTCTAAAGATCGGACGGCAGAGAATGGTTCTGATCAGTCGAAAGAGAGGTCCGGGAAATTCCCAGATCGCAAATGTATGTGAATGCGAGCGCTTTCTTATTAAAGAAAGAAAACCCAACCTCCTCGCAAACCATTACCAGAGAGGGAAGAAGAGAGAGGAGAAGAGAAGAGAAGAGAAAGTGGGATAGTCGGATCTAGATCCTGAAAAGGTTATGGCGGGTCGGAGAGGGCCAGTTTCTTTCCACATTTGGATATCTGTTTGTGCTTTACTCTTCCTCAATGCTTATTGCTTCTATCTCCCTGGTGTTGCACCTGAAGATTTCCAAAAGGTAGGTTATACGTATACGTGTAGATGATTCATATCTATGTGTATGTAAAAGTGAGCTCTGTTCATGCATGTCTCGGCAGGTTAAATTATTTAGGGGCTAGATCATTTATGATTTTTTCGTAATTTGACCTATTTCTGGTGAAAATGGTTCAGATCTGAGTTGAGTATCGCATTTGATATGCCGGAGTTTTTTTTTTCTGATTCTTTTTCTCGTTTAGCTTCGGTTTGTTACTCTGCAACTGCATGGTTTCTTGGTTAGGTTGGGGTGATTGAGATCTACGCCATGGTTATTGGCTTCATTTCTGATGTGGTCGAAACCGCGTTCTTTTGGTGCATCGTGAGCTTAGCCAGATTATAATTTGAAGTGCGTTTTTTTTGGTTGCTTCATTTTCTTAATTTGATTTTGCTTCAAATCGAGTTCGATGTCGATGGTTGCTCTGTAATAATTCCTTTATGGTAATGCTTAAGTGTACTGATAATGTCTAGGAAGGAGATCATCTTGACACCCACGAGATCACAGAGTTTCTACCTTGACATTTTGAGAAGCATTCAATAAATCTGAAACCCTTAGAAGAAAATTGTTTTCCTGCCTTTTAGTTTTTGGAAGTGAACCTTAGATGATAATATGGAAGTTTATCTTGCTCGGTATAGCAGAAACTGATGTTTTGTTTGGTCATCTTGTATGCTTCTGAGAGATTTTGCATATTTTGTTAGCTAAAAGCTCGAGGGGCGAGGAATTAATATGAAATCTTGATTCAAGCTTTATCCTCCTCAAAGTTACCCTCTGTGGCCTGTAACATAATATGCTTAATTTAAGGCTGCAAAGTCTGCTCCAACCTAATGATAAGTTGTCCTAAAATTGATAGGTTAAGGTCGGTGCAAGTGAATCTGCTCTAGATCAATTCTTTTATTCATATGCGTTTATCTTTTAAGCATTGATCTCTTCATTCTTAGACCAACAAGTAAAAACTTGAGGAGTCTGAGTGTCAAAGCCTCATTCTTTTTTCACTCATTGAAGGTAAGTTACTTTCAAAAGCAATGATGAACTTAAGAGATTTGGAAGAACTTTCTTTGCTAATAGATTTACATTACACCAGTTACATGTCATAGAATTATAGATTAAGTAAGGGCTTGAGCAAAATCTCTTTCATGTAATGGAGTTTGCTTGACATCAAAAGCAGTCATGAAATAGAGGATAATAGTAGAATTTAATTTGTTCATAGTTTTGCATATCATAGACTTAATACACAGGTCATTGATGCTACCTATGAAAGTGTTATAGTGGTCTGCGCCTCTTTGATAATCTTGTGTTTTATAAGTGCCCTTGTTACATTAGCGACCTGGTTGGGAGGTGCACTTAAAGCAGTTTCTTGAGGAACTTTGTTGACAGGTGGTTCTATAAATGCATAAAGAATTAGAGTTTCCTCCTTTTTATCATATGCTTCACATGTTTTTCTAAGTATTTTGTTGCTTTGTATATATCATGCTACCTCATACTATAGTTGGGCTTAAAATTTTTTTCTTATTATTGCAGGGTGATCCGTTGATGGTAAAAGTGAACAAATTAACCTCAACAAAAACACAACTTCCCTACTCCTACTATTCCCTGCCTTACTGTCGTCCAGGGAAAATACTTGACAGTGCAGAGAATCTCGGGGAAGTTCTTCGCGGTGATCGCATTGAAAACTCTCCGTATGTGGTACGATGGAATTCTTGTATAATTCCTTGGTCCTTCTATGTTTGTTATTCTTTAGTTGACAGAAGTTGTTTATCGCAGTTCAAAATGAGAGAACCGCAAATGTGCAGTGTTGTATGTCAGATAACACTTGATAAGAAAACTGCTAGGGCATTCAAGGAAAAAATAGATGACGAGTATCGGGTCAACATGTGAGACATCAATTCAGATGAAGTTCCTTACATACCTACTTATTTTTGTTATACATGTTTGACACGTGATCTGTTTCTGACAGGATTTTGGATAATCTTCCTCTTGTTGTTCCCATACGAAGACCTGATCAGGAAAATTCTATAATGTATCAACATGGTTTCCATGTTGGTCTCAGGGGACAATATGCTGGAGTAAGTGCAGTTCTGTTACTGTCCTTTTTAGTGTCATAGGGAAAAGTGCTATGCGCTTGTGTGGCTTATATTTTTAATCTTTAATACCACACTTGTTTGCAGACCAAAGGAGAGAAACATTTTATCCATAACCACTTAACATTTACTGTTAAGTTTCACAAAGACACACAGACTGATTCAGCCAGGATTGTAGGATTTGAAGTCAAACCATTCAGGTGATATTTTGTGATTCTTCTGTCTCATTTATGAAAATTTGTTCAAATTTTGCCCTTCAATGTCATCTAAGCCTGTAAACTAATACCATTATGATTTCAGTGTTAAACATGAGTATGATGGTCAGTGGAATGGAAAGAACCGTTTGACAACCTGTGATCCCCATGCAAAACGTGCAGTCACCAATTCTGAATCTCCTCAGGAGGTTGAAGAGGGAAAAGAAGTCATATTTACGTATGATGTTGAGTTCCAGGTCTGGTCCCTTATCTATTTGAAACAACGAGCTTGTTGCTTGCTGCCATGTGGTTGGGCCTAGGAGTGTTTTTACTTTCTTGATTTGCTTATCATTGTTTCAACTTGCAGGAAAGTGATGTGAAGTGGGCATCTCGTTGGGATACTTATCTTCTGATGGCTGATGATCAGATTCATTGGTTCTCAATTGTCAATTCTTTGATGATTGTTCTTTTCCTCTCGGGAATGGTGGCCATGATCATGTTGCGAACACTCTACCGTGATATTTCTAAGTACAACCAATTAGAGACTCAAGAAGAAGCACAGGAAGAGACAGGGTGGAAACTTGTCCATGGGGATGTTTTCAGGCCTCCAACAAACTCAGATTTACTCTGTGTCTATGCTGGGACTGGGGTTCAGTTTTTTGGAATGATTCTCGTCACCATGATCTTTGCCGTACTTGGGTTCCTCTCTCCTTCAAACAGAGGTGGTTTGATGACGGCCATGCTTTTACTATGGGTCTTCATGGGCCTGTTAGCGGGATATGCTTCCGCCCGTCTTTATAAGATGTTCAAGGGAACAGAATGGAAGAAAATCACCCTCAAAACAGCTTTCATGTTCCCAGCTAGTGTCTTTGCGATCTTCTTTGTCTTGAATGCTTTAATATGGGGAGAAAAATCCTCTGGGGCAGTGCCATTTGGGACAATGTTTGCCCTGGTATTTTTATGGTTTGGCATCTCTGTTCCACTTGTTTTCATTGGTGGTTATGTTGGATTCAAGAAGCCAGCCATGGAGGATCCTGTGAAAACTAACAAGATACCAAGGCAGATCCCGGAGCAGGCCTGGTACATGAACCCGGCCTTTTCCATCTTAATTGGAGGCATCCTTCCATTTGGTGCTGTCTTTATCGAGCTCTTTTTCATCCTGACATCAATATGGTTGCATCAATTCTACTACATATTTGGGTTCCTCTTCATTGTCTTCCTTATTCTTGTTGTCACTTGCGCTGAGATCACAGTTGTACTCTGCTACTTCCAGCTTTGCAGCGAGGACTACTTGTGGTGGTGGAGGTCCTATTTGACTTCAGGTTCTTCTGCGCTCTACCTATTCCTCTATGCTGCTTTCTACTTCTTCACAAAGCTTGAGATCACAAAGCCAGTATCTGGGATTTTGTACTTCGGATACATGCTAATTGTGTCTTACGCATTCTTTGTACTGACTGGTACAATTGGCTTCTACGCTTGTTTCTGGTTTACACGGCTTATCTACTCATCGGTTAAGATTGATTAATCAGTTGCAGTCTGAAGAAGAATTGATACCATAAATTCAACATGGGGATGGAACAAACTATCCCAGAAATGAGACTGGACCTGCAGCATGTTTTTCCGGGAAAGCATATATAATTTTGGATTCAGTTCTGGAGTCTTTGATGATAGAAATTTTTATTCTTAGTTACTTCGACACAGGTTGTTTGGCAGTTGTAGTTTCTTTTTCTTTCTTGTTGATTGTATTCTTCTCACTACATTTGCTTACTGTTCTATATGTTGAGACGATTTAGGGGATCGATAACTTCCCTATCATCAATGCCTATTCTAGAAAGTGAAAGAAAATTCGTGTATGTTTAATCCTGTTTTGTTTATGGTTTCCAGGAAAGCCTGTTTATAAAAGATGTTAATTTGATATTTGTTTTTAAGTAACGGCTTGTAATCACAAATCTTTGTTCTATTATCTTTCATGGGAAAATGAAACTTACCAAGCAAAATGTAAAATGGTGAAGTTCTTGCTATACCGAAGGCTCCGACTTCCAAATTATTTATCACGTTTCTGTTTGTGTAATCTTTTATTTAAGGTAGTTTATAGAAATTAGTAGTATTAGCAGCAGCAGCAGCAGTGTAATAGTTAACTTCTCTCTTTTGCGGAACAAAAACAAGCCATTCTAATTTATTGTTGATGTTGGAATCTTTTGTCAAATAAGTATGCTACTTTTTGCTACGGGGGATACTGAATTAAGGAGAAGAAGGTTTTGTGATCTTTTGGAATTTTGGGACGAAAAAGAAGATGTAAATTTAGAAAGAAATAATATTTTTACATAACTACACAATGTTAATATACAGTGTTCGGCTTTAAGTAAATATTCTCTGTAGATTACTGTTAAAAAGAAAAAAAACTTTCAAACAATCTGGTAATTCTTGAGGGGTTGAACCCGACGTGAATCGAACACGCAACCTTCTGATCTGGAGTCAGACGCGCTACCATTGCGCCACGGATCCCACGTTGCTGCTACCCTGTCATTATTATAAATATTATAATAATGATATCAATATATGAAAAAGCATAATCAGGAATTGAACCCGACGTGAATCGAACACGCAACCTTCTGATCTGGAGTCAGACGCGCTACCATTGCGCCACGGATCCGTTGGATGATGCTGTCCGTACAAATATAATCATAGTTGCTTCAAAATATTAAAATTTGAACTCTAATCGCGTCTTAATATACCTGTATAAAAATTCTCTTATACCTTTAGAGAAATTAGATTGTCGTGCATATACATTTAAAGAAAATGTAAATTAGTTAATAGGAAATAAAAGAAACACAAACATTTCAACTTTAGGTTCTGCTAAAAATGGGTGGATCTCACTCTGACAATATATCCTTTGTTAACAATGCAAAATACTTGCCGAAAATGTCACCTGTAGAAATATATAATGTTTTTGTCAGCTTCGAAATTCCCAATTGACTTTTACGTTTATGAAAGGCCTCTGGCCTACTTTATGCGGCTACGTTAAACATGGAGACGCAACTGCAACAAGCCAAGCTTATATAGTCTTTGTTTTTTTTTAACGTTACAACTATAGTATCAAGCTGGACAGTCTGTGTGTATTATACACTTCTCAGCTATTTTGGGAGAAAATATAATGACAAAATATTTTTTAAGTAATTGTAGTATCATACATCTGAAATTAGTCAGCATCTTCGGCGGTAAAATCAGGCTCCGGAGGCTTCTGTAATTTCACCAAGTCCCTAGCGCTTTTGGCATTCCGATTCCTATGAATGCCTCGAAGAGCATTTGCTGCAAACCTTGAAGCCAAGAATGTGGCACCGATACTGTAAGATCCTCCTCCAGTAGAGCTGCGGAGACCATCTGAACCTTCTGCTTCATCTTCTTCTTTCCGTCGAAGCTCCAAGCTTTTCCTCTTGGAATAACGACGCCATGCAGCTTGGATAAAACAAGCAGCCCAGGTACGCCATTGCTGTGAGTAAAACCGGAAGGTATGCTGGACCTGTCGACTATGAAGACGCCTGAATTGACTTGCCACAAATTTTAACTCTTCTGCTTGCAAGGCAAAGCCCTCGACCTCTGATAAAGCCTGAACTGTTCGCGTAGATGATGGGAGGTTAACACCGGATTTGGGATCCAATGCCCAGGTTAAAAGCTCTTCGCCGCAGAAATCTCCTTCTTTGAGGAGGCTGCGGTTGAAAAATCCACTCCTTCCACCATCTGTGGTAACACTTTCCAGGCGACCTCGAAGTATAAAGAGCATTTCATCAACTGGATCTCCCTCTCGAACAATGTAAGTTTGCTCCGTAAATAAACAGGGTTTCAGCCGCTCACAAATGGCGTCAAGCAATCTTTCATCCATACTCTCAAATAAAGGAACCTATTGACACCATACAAGGCATTCATAATATTGAAACAAAGTGAAATCGGACATTGTCAGTTAGAGACCGATTAAGCAGTATATAATGTAAAAAATGATAAGACAAAATAGAGATCCAATCCGTGCAAGGAGATAAAAATTCCATGTAGAAAAGCCACGGACTTCAGTGCAAAACAAATGAAACAAAAATTATTCGTCCTAAACCATGCCATGCTTGAAAATGATGCTTAAAAATCCTTGCACTATGTTCCAACCAGATGATCCATAAACAACAAAATATAGCCCCTCACCATAAGCCCTGTGCTCCTTGGTTCTCCTTATATCCCTATAGGTAGATACGATAAAATTCTCAAGAATAGGGAGGACACTAACTAATCCAGTTCACAAAATTTCGGCTCAAAAACACTAGAGAAAAAGGTTACAATTGTTCTCTAAACTATAATAACATATCAAATAAATGTCAGGAGGCAGAGCTCTATGTGATGTAAAATGGAGTAGCTATAGATTACATATATACACTAGAAATCATAATTATATAAATAAACTACTAATATTATCTAAGAGTCTATTATTATAGCTTAGTAACTTTAAAACTTATTAATATTTAGCTTCCTATTTGTATTAGTAATATTTCCTAATTCTATTAGTAGTAGTATTCCTAATTTTAGTAGTATTAATTTCTTACTTTATTAAGAGTAGTATTTCCAATCTTATTAGTTTTAGTATTTTTTAATTAATCCTATTTTGTAAAGGTTACTTAAGAAACATTGTAAATATCACTGTAATTTCACTTCCTAAAACATTTCAATTCTTCAGTTACATATTTTTGAGAAATTCCCAATGGTATGATCAATCAAATCTAACGGTAATAACTAAGAACAATAAAAGCGATATCTAGGTTTCACCCAAATAACTAAACAGACAAATTAACTCTAACTTGTACAACATCACTATGAGATCTGTCGACTTTGGATAATATCATTATTTTGATTTCAGACCTCAAGTACTCGGGTTAGAAATTAAAGGTCTACCCTTGATTTGGTTGTCTTTAGTTGCACCTCCTACAGCTTGCACAAAATGATCTTTTTTTTTCATTGTATATTACTGTAAAAAAGCTGTTCAATTCATTTAGGAAACTAGCTGTACAGTTTTACACCAAAAACTTGTGATGAAATGTATCATTCACTGTGTAAGCTGCTTTCTATATCAACCAACAGAATGTCATCTTGCTGCCAGAAAAAAGTATAGCAGGGACCAGAACAAAAAAGAATAAAGAAGTCTTACCCTTCGCACCAAAGCAAGGCAGAGATGCCGCTTAATATCTCTTCTAAGGTCCTTTGGAAGGCTCTGGACCAAATTCTCTTCATCCACCCCACGTGTTTCTAGCCACTTATACTGGTCATAACGTCTGACTCGTTCTCTAAGGTCTGGTGGCAGCATGCGATGATGCATCCACTGTTCTGAGTCACGCCTTTTGACTCTCATTTCTTCAAGCCGAATAGTAAGTGATTGAAGATAAGTCTGTAACAACAACATAGCAATCACAATTTATCAGATAATCATATCACCCAGATTTCAGCATTGATGATGGTTATAACTCAGTTTTTTTATTGACCTAAGCAATCCCTATTCAAGCACACAACAGTATGAGCTTAAGCCTGCTACTCTCCCTGCATTGTCTTCTGAAATAGGCAATTGTCAAAACTAAGGAAATAGTATCCCTCTTTTGTTTCTCCCTTTCTGATAAGCCAGCAAATGTTTTCTAAATTCCTCCACATGTTGAACAAAATATAAACTTTTGGCTTTCTGGGTATCGGAAATTGAATCTAGGCAGCATATCCGAATAGCCAGAGATGTTCTCTCCTTTTTTCGGTATTGAATGAAGGGGCAAGCTTCTACAATTTAGAGCTGAAACAAGATGCCAGGAAGTGCTAAAAACAATACAAAGGCAAGCCAGGCTTTGTTCTATACCACCAAATCCGACTAAGGCACCTTATACCACTAAACCTATGTTCCAAGTTTGGGTCCCCTCTTAAACTCATACTTCAGGAAAACAATGCCACTAATAAGAAAAATAGCATTTTTCAACATTCTAAAGCTGGTCTTACATATACCACCACTCTCACAAACCTGAGAAAAACCTTTTCCCATTTTAACTACATCTCAAGCTGTGAGTTTATTCCTTCCAGCACCGGCATGCATGATGGATCTATTGGTTTCTAATATAAATGAGAGTTGCTGAAACAAAATTTAACTATATCTGAAAGAGAATATTTTTTCTAATGCATTTGGGCACATATTTTTTAGCCAAATATCAGGCTCTGGATGCTGATGTTGCTTCTTCTGCCAGTACATCACAGATCACACACCAAACTGCCACCAGTTTGCCTTTCCAACTATTCCTTTACTGCAACAAGATCTAAATGTAATAACAAGAAACCAAAACATGCTAGTTCTGGATTACTATACGTTCTAGAGCCTAGGCCACTTTTTTTCATAACCGGAACACTGAAGGCAGAGCCACATTTTACCCAACCATGCATGGTAAACCTGGAAATTGATGCCTTAGCCCCAGAAGACACCTTCATGTTACAAAAAGTAGTGTCCACCACAAGGTATCAAACCCAAATCAGCTTATAATTGATCCAAGATTCACCCTTGACTGTGAAAGCAATTTAGACCACAAGATATAGGCCACCGTTGTTATAAGTAGATAAAAAAATTATTAAAAAGGTCTTAGCTTAAGAAAAATCAATTAGCTCCAGTTACCTGCATGTTCCCAATCAGAAGGGCAAAGAGGATAAGCCCTAAAATGGCAAGTAATATGGAGAAAATGACCTCCCCAGGATAGGTGCTCGTTTGAAGCCCCTGGCCAAGGGTGCTGCAACAAAGTTGAGAAATAGGAAGACTTCAATAGTTGAAGCATGTAGTGAAAGTCCAACTTTATAGTTGATAAACAAGAGCGAGATTAATCAAATTCGATTAACTTTTTATCCATAAATCAGTTACTATTCTCGTAAATTTGTTTTCAAACCAGCATCCATATGTCAGAAATTATTGAATAAGTGAAATCAGCTTGCAAACATTATTAGAAGATACAAGTCTCCAATATAAGAACATGTGTTCTGAGAACTATCTTCAGGTTGGGAAAAACAAACCGCAAGCAATCAAGTGACTCATGTTATTGCTACAGTAGGAAAAAAATCTTTAAAAGATACCTTAAATTCTGCAGTCCCCACCACAAACAATAGCAATATTTAGAAAGGAACTTCGTAGATGAAACAATCCCAGACGACAAAGCCTGTGTGAATATTCCAAAATCAAATGGAGGATCATCATCATCCTCATCAGCTCCGCACTTTGTTTTGAGAATAGAATCCATGATGCCACTCCATTTATCAAAACCTGGTTGATTTTCATTGCCACAGTATAAGAAACTTGTACTGCAGTTTCCAGTTCCACTCTGAAGACAAGCCCTCTGCCAACATGTATCATTACGTTCTACAGATAACAAATACCAGAATGCCCCGACTATCTGAAAGAAACACCAACAGAGAAAGAAAAGGATCGACATCAAAAAACAAAGTAACCGAATTATACACATCATGTATGTATGAATGTATTTGAATCTCCTTAAATATGTGAAGGTTCATATCAAGACATAAAAAGATTGCAGATACCTTCAAAAAGAGAAATTTTGAGAGAAGCTCTTAAACTCAACTATGCATTAAAGCCAGGATAGGAAAAAAGTGGCACACTAGAGAAAGAAGAAGCTAATTTGTCACTTCCAAAGGATAAATGACTTTCAAACAGAGAACATGATTGCTATAAATGCAAATTTAAGCAACTGAAACAGAAATTGACAAGAGCAGATCAACCAGCATTTGAATGTAAAAAAAGATAACAGAAACAAACAGGCACTTACATGACTTGCAAGCATGTACAATAGCAAATAACACACAGCACCTGCCCAAGCAGTTTCAGCAAAAACACCCGTTGTTCTTTTCAGTTCTGAAGACAAAGGTATGGTTCGAAGAAATCTAGGGATGTATTGAAACAAGACAATGTAAAACAAGGCCAGTTTTGTTGCCTGTACATCCGAACCATTTGACCTTTGAAGAAATCTCCAAACCACAATCTGCAAATAGGGACAAAAAAAAAATATAAAACAGTTATGGTTCCTAGTCTATTAAAAAAGGATGTTCAGTAACCAGCAAGTTTTCAACCAGGTTGTGAGAATGCTAGAACACTCAAAATTATTTTCCTTGTCTACCTTCCAGAGGTAATTTAGACGTCTTCACATCAAGGTCATATCTGTTTTTATCATGATAGTAAGTACACAAGTTAGCACTGCTATTACTATCTTAAAAGTCCTAGGACAAGAAGAAATAAGTTAACATGTTATGCCAGTTCGCTTCTTTAGTTTGAATATTGATGACAAATCACTCGATCGATGTCAGAAAAATCCCAACAACTAAGAGATCTCAGGAAAATCACGTGCAGATGAGAAGTGATATCTTAAACAGAGGCTTTAAGGTAAGAGAAGAAAAATTTTCTATTTATCATGTATCAAAGAGACTAGTAGAAGTTTTGGAATAAATAAATAAATAAACAACAAGTAAAATGGATTTTCATTTCAAATGGTTGAGGGGAGGAGGGTTTGGAACCTCTGTGAACAGGCTAGAAAGAAAAGCTTCAGTATTCTTTTAATATTTGGCTGAAAAAGAAATTACTTTATCAAAAATTTGATAGACCTACAACTATGTTTTCTGGATAGGCCAAAGGAAAGATACTGAGACACATAAGCGTCTTTACTTCAATTGTGAATATAGAAAACTGTTCTTAACTCAAATACAGTATCTATTAGACAAAATAAAACCTAATATTTTATCATCAGATAAATTTTGCACGTTTGAAAAACAGACACACACACTAACAGAAAACACATTATTGTCCCTTTATAAAAGAAACAAAAGAAGGAAGAACTCAGAATATCAGAAGAAGAGCCAAGCATGCAGTCCTAGATAAACAAATAAAGTCCTGGAATAAGGAAATTGTTAAACCTGTGGGAGTGGAAACACAGCAAGGAAGTCAATGATGAAATATCGCAGCAAGTATCGCTTCGCTATTTGTGCAGGATCTATCACAAGTTCACCTCGCCCAAAAACCCGAGACGAAGGGGCAATATAGGCTGTTCGGAACTGTAGGGCCATGTGAATAAGATAGAAAGCATCAACGATAGTCCGCAGTGTTGTTGCTATGATTGCTAATTTTCGATCAATATCAAGACATTTTGAGTTTGGAGAATCATTTATCACAGGAAGATAGAAAAATAGAGGGTCCACAGACACAGCCAGAATACATGATATGACAAATAGTCTATTGCACAATAAGAGGAATTTATCCTGAGGATCAAATATCTTCTTCTCTGATGCTTTAAGATCTTCTGGAAATACTGCTCGGGAAACACCAAATCTAAGAGACCGGCCAATTGACTTAAGTCCTTCAGATCCCTTTTTAATTCCCCTCTTAAAGGACCTAGAGGGTGTATTACTTCCATGACCAGAACGGCTTAATCCGTCGACACTAAACCCACATCTTTTAATACCTGTATCAGAAGAGGATGATAATCTAGAGTCCAAGTCATCCAACCTGAAAAGAATAGAAAAGTAAAAAAATGAAAAAAGAAAATTAGATGCACTTATAATACAGAATCCATGAAGCAGTAGTGCATTCATAGAAGTAATTATCAGCTTTAAATTTTCATCGCAAGAAATGAACAGCCACAAAAGGGTGCAATATTTTGAGAATGTAGACATGATAACAAGTACTTATTAGAATGATGAAGCCAAAAAGAAAACCTTTAACTAAGTCATATGCATTTACCTGTCAAGCAACCAGAATCAATGAAAACAATGAATTATATAATTACATTCTATTTTTTTTTTTTAAGAAAAGTATGATTATATATTCACGGGCACCAGGGGGATGTAACCCGAAACAAATTTACAAGTCAATTAAAATATCAATCAAGTCTCCAAAATCCTCCATAGTGTAAAGAGGAACATTAGACTAGACATCCTCAAAATCTCTCCTATTTCATTTTCCAAATGGACCAAAATGTAGCCAAAGGAATAAGGCTTGCCCTCTTATTCCTCTTGCCTCCACGTCAAGCCCTAATCTCATTGACTGAGCCAGCAATCACCCAATTGATGCCCAGCACACCATAGACTAGAGACCACAAACAGTGGGCAAAGGGACACCACAACAAGATAAGATTACACGACTCTGCATTCCTCTTACATAGATTACAAGAGTTAACCAAGATTCTACCCCTCTTGATTAACTTGTCCAGGGTGAGAATGCATTCTCTAGGGGCTTCCCAAGCGAACCCTTGGCGGTGCCATGACTTTCCATATAAGCCTGGCAGGCAGATTCAGATTGTTATCCTGCTTCTTGTTCAGGTAAATATAGAAGGACTTTACAATGAACACTCCTTTATGGTTGAGCTTCTAGATAGATTGATCGATTACAGTCCAAAATTTTATGCAGATGTTAATATGGTTATCTCTCTCTCTCTCTCTCTCACTCTCTCTCTTTTTTTTCCTGAACACCCTTTTACATTTTTTTTTTCCTGGACACATCTTACTTACCTGTGAAACACATTGGATTGAAAGCCCCAACTAGCGTCAGTTTCAATCATTCCAATGGGTGCACAAGGATTAGTAAATTTTTTTTAAGAAAACTGAAATCCCTTATGTTGAACCTTAAAAGTGGTAAAGAAAAAGAAGTGCAACATCCTAAAATTTCAAGATTTCACCAAAGATTAAACACCTTCCAAAGGAACTGCAAAGAGATTTTATCAAACTGTGTAAGCGTTACAGGCTGTTCAAAAGAATGATACTTAACCATGAAGATACATCATTATACACACTGAAAGCTTTTACTTTATAACAAAATGGAGAAACAATAAGTCGACTATACACCACAAAGTAAATATTCTTTCCCAAGTCAATATTCATACTCCATATCTTAAACTATTGGAGCATAAACTTGAGATAATAAGACACTAAGAAACAAGGGAGCAAACGGACTTAAAACACAGTTCTTATTAAAATCTACAAATTGATTTTGACATCTAAGGCAGGTTATTACAAAACTATGACTCAACTTTTTCATGCACTCTGGAAAATTTTTTAATCCCTTTATTCTCCTTAAAATAGAGGGGAAAAACTCTTCATATTTAATCAATTATCACTTTCAAAATTTAAAGCCAATGGTTTTTCTACATAAGTGCTAAGACCAGAGTCCAGTAGACACAACTCATATTTCTTTTCAGAAAAGTGAAGTCGTGATTGATGTATAAGGTCTGCATTAAATCATTATCCTTAAAGTTATATAAGCATAATGACTTAATGCAGACATTTTTCTTATTTCCTTTGGAGAAAAATTTCGTTCTACTTAAATTTACACTTGCAAATCCAGCAACACTTAGTAGAAACACATCAATCAGATGTATATGTGTACCTAACAAACTTCTCCCGCTGGCCACCCACGTACTGCGCTTTGTAACCACAATCGAACATCCTTTCATAGAAAACACATAAATGTCGCCTGATTAGAAAAAATAAAACATGAGTTAGAATTCAAAGTGCCAACAGTCGAGAACTAGATGAACCAATAAACTTCCTCTCTCCCTCCACACAACTGACAACAGCAAATAGCACTTCAAAACTTTCTTCTAGAGCAAAGAATAACTTCTATTAGGCCTGAAAAAAAATGTGTATTTCCATATGGAATTATCATATAAAGTTTGAGAGGTATTCTCATCAAAAGATAACAGGAAATATCTACAGATCATACAACTCATCAGATTGGTTACTCTCTAAATACTTAACTAGATTTCAAACTAAAGGCAACAAAAACAATATCATGTGGCTTGGGATTGTCCTCTAATGATGCTAATAACGGGTGCAGCCTTAGTAAAATTATTACAGATGACAGATAATTTCGCTCTTCTTTTACTCTAAAAAGTATTCAATATAATCAGTTCAACGATCCTTGCTATTAACTTTTCTTAAGATGTAATGAATTCCCGAACATGATTGCAAAAAGACAGATCACTTTGCATAATTCAATTGAAGCATTGGCAACGCGTACACGCTGGTTTCCTTACTCACTTTAATTTTCCAGCGTTGACCACCAAAATTCACGAACAACAAGTTGAAACGAAAATCAAAAGTTTCCTCCAAAAGAAGCCGAGATACATGTAAAAGGAATCACTATAAAGAAACATCACTGCATATTTAGAGATTGATTACCTTACGCGCTCCCCCCTCCCCCCAAAAAAAAGCCACTGTAGTCAATACATAATCCAACATTTCACAGAACAATATACACAGTAAATAAAGCATTTGATACAAATTACAAATAAAGATTAACTAAAACTTCAGAAAACTGCCAATAATAGATGCAATTACACATGCTTAAGCACATACATATCCATTAACACACTGATTTTGAAGTAAAATCATATCAGGTAGGAGAGGAGATGGATAGAGATAGAAATGAACTTACAGCGAAACCCTTGGGGTTCAGTTCATAAATCAGAGCAGTAGTAACATGAGCAGAAGGAACTTCGGGGATTACCAAAAGCGAAATAGAGATTCAGATATCAAACGCGTCCGCAGAGGAAGACAACGGAGGAGGACCAAACGAAGAAGAGAGAGAAAGAGAGAGACAGTGAAATATCTGTCTGTTACGGCACTGGGAAAGAACAAAAAGCAGTAGTCAAAAACTGAAATGACCTTTTTGACCTCGGGTTTTACTAGGTGCTTGCCGATTCTCTCGTCTCCTCCTCCCGTGACGCTGAGAACTAAGAGTTTAATCGAATAGATATTTTTCGTATTTAATCTGAAAGCGAGCTTAATAAATTTAATTAAAAAATAAACAATAATTGATACAATAAAATAAAAATATAAAAATATTTTATAATAACAACCATTTTAAAAGTTATTTATTACTTGATATATATATTTCTTTAGGAAGATTAAAAACAAATTATATATATATATATATTCATTTTCCAAAAGTAAGTAACTAATGATGTTCCCCTTTTTCAAAACATTTTTAAATTTGAGCAAAAATAATTAAAATTAAATTACTTATCTTGGAATATATTGATATTTTATTTTAATAAAATTTTATTTTATAAAATGTGATTAATGAATAGCAATATATTTACATTTAAATAACAAATAACTATTATGAATTGTTCAGATAGACATCAAATATTCAGATCATATGGATTCGATAGAACTGTAATCGAGTAACACACGAACCAACCAAACTCGTTAAAACGAAAGGATTATTAGCTAGGCTTCATTTTTGAGATGTGTTACATACTCATATTCTTGTATTATTTCAATAATTAATGTTATTTACCTTTTTAAAAAAAAAAACTATTATGTATTATAAAAGTATAGATGAGTTAGAGAAATTTTATAATTATGATTAATTTATTTATCAATTATATTTATAAGCAATGTCAATTTTAAACATTTAGTAAATTTTTCTCAATAACCGTAAGTATTCATTTTGTGAGTAATTAATGCAAAATTTATACTTCCTACATAGTTTTTGTATGTATGACATATTCAATTTGAAAGAAATTTCTAATTTTAGTGTACAATTTTTAATTTGTTTAAATCTAACTACGAAGTAAATATATATATATATATATATATATATAATACCCAAATGTTGACTTGGGTATTAAATTTATTATTTTAAAAATATGTATAAGAATTATCAAACTATTAGATATTATAATTTTTAAAATTTATGGGCAAACATAGTAGGTAATAATCTTATTTAGATTTAAAACCCTATAATTCTTATAATAACATTTTAGTACTATCAAACATTAATTATTGCATATATTTATTTAATTAGAGGGTAAATGGTTAAAAATAAAAGTAGAAAAAAGATCTTTGCCTATATTTATTTTAAGCTTCAAGAAGGTTAAAGCAATTTTACTTGCTGGAATTGGGTTTTAACCCTGATGAAAAGGCGTCCGTATGATTTGACCAGTGCAATGAATCTCGAACATGTTACGTGCTCCAAACCTCGTGTAGGTACATAATGTGGTCCACTAAATCTTGCCAACCATGCTTAGACGACTTCTTCCCTTTTGGGGGCTTCTGGCTTTCTGCTCTAATAACATTGGTTTCATGTCACTAAAAATTCTGATTGACCCAGTCATTCAGTTCATTCGCTGTTGGAGTCCCTGGTAAGAGAAAATTTACAGTGGCATGTGTGGTAACTTGATGAGATTTGAAAGGAATTCAACAACTTTGTATGGTAACTAATTAGTATTTCACAACTGGATTCCTGTATGAAATTATGAAATTACTGTAAAATGTTAGAAAATTATCAAAATCATACGCGTACAACAATGGAACCCTGTATGTAGATAGCTCCTTCGAGGTATCACAAAGGAACCATGTTCTAAATCAAAATCATACTGTCGTAGAAATCGCAAGATGCAAAGTTCAAAAACAATGGAATCCTATGGCAAAACAAAACCTGGCAGAGCGAAGAGTTTCCTCGTATGCATTAAAAGTAGGAAGCAATGGAATCCTTATTTTCTAGCTAGATGATTTGATTCTAATTATCTTTTTCTTAAATAAAATTGGGAAAAACTCTATGGGTAAGTTGTCTAGATTCTAAGCACAATATGAAAATAGAAGCCGCAACAAGCGAGCCAAAGACCACACATTTGGACAGCAGTTGTAAGTGATCAAATTGCAGAAAGAACAGCAGTCATAAACTCGATAAATGAATCCAATGCTTCCAGAAGAAATCCCAGCTACAAACATGATCCATGTGAATGAGCAATACTACTGCAATAATCTACCCGCAAGAGTGGGATCCGTTTGTTTTGTTCAAAACTGTGACAGTATCAGCTTTAAGTGAGTTAAATCTGACAGAGAGATGACAAGCTAGAAAACTGCTCATGAGTGCAGAAAGCATATTTTTGGAAAGAGCCGACAGCAAATAAACAAGCAACAAGCACAATGCTTTTAAATATGCATCTATGCAAATCCAGATCTCCAAGATTTTCCACTGACAGTTTAAATAGAACAGAATCGGAAGAAAGCAAAGTAGGCACTAAAAACCAGGAAGATCTATCTGTTGATTGGTGGTTCCCCCCCTACCCCTTTTTAACTTTTAACACTACAATAAAGATGTAAACAATCAGGTCAGGTTTTCTGGATAAAAGAAAATATATATATTAGAAAAGAAGTACGAAGATGAAAACAGAAACAAGGAACCAGGCAGAACAACTTAAAGATAGTACTTTATTCTCTTCGCAAGGTGCCAAAGAGACTTCCTGGAAAAACCATAAACCTTAAACCAAAACAAAGCCAAAATACCAATCTGTCCAAGGTAAAGAAGGGAGACTGAAGGTGAATTTAGAAACTATGATTCCTTTCCAGCCACAGAATACATAATACACATAATACAACAAATATAAAATTCCCCATAACATTTTATATTCCTTGTTCTTACCAAATCTGCATAGAGCAGATATGATAAAAACTTCAAGGGAAGGGGACAAACCCACCAAACACCAAAGATATCAAAGAGCCTATTCCAAAGCCTAATCCAGAGTAATGTAAGTACATTGCACCAATTTCTGAAGATAAAACTTGATTAAATCTACATCCCTGGTTAAATTTATGAAGGGCACAATCCAATGGGTTTGAAGAATCTGAATTAACTAGGCAGTGATTAGAAGAATTCAGATTTAGCAAAATGACAAAGCCCTAGATCTTTTTCCCTAATTCCAATCATGCAATAGGAAACTAATCAGTTTAGATCAGCATATAAAGAAACTGAGAATTCCAGAGAGAACTTTTAGCATGCTTTTTCTCAAATAAAAAAAAATCCCAGGATATGGGGAGAGAGAATAAATTAATCTATTTACCTTGCATCCAATCTACACAGTTTACTCTTTTCTTACAAAAAAGAAAAAGTATGTATATCCCAAAGGAATTAAGGAGATGCAACCCATAAACAAAAGAATTTATTAAGCTTATCAAAACATCGATATGGTCTTCTAAATCCTCGTTAGAGTACAGTAGTTGAGCCATAATAAAAAAACTCAGGGTCTGGAATCATGAATCATTAAATCAAACAAAACTAGGAACTGCCTCCTCAAAATCCCTTTTATTACTCTCTTTCCAAATGTCCCAAAAAATAGCCAAAGGGCTAAGCTTAACAGATTGTTTATTTCTCTGAGCACCTTTCCAAGCCTAGAGCTCCTCTCTCACTATACCTGCCACTACCCAACTCAACCCAAGAAGGTATATGCCAAAGACCAAAGGCTGTGAGCAAAGGACACCACAGTAAATGTGATTGCACGATTCAGCCCTGCTCCTACATAACAACCATTAACCAGCATCTTTTCCATTCTGATCAATTTATCCAAAGTGAGAATGCATTCCAAAACTGCTTTCTGTACAAAAAAGCCACTCTGGATATGTCCTTTACCTAGGCAGTTTATCTTGTTTTAGAACTTTAAGTGAACAAGGAGACACATAGTTCATGTTTGTGCTAGACTGAAAAGTTCATTTTAGGGCAATAGAGAAGCCTCTAAGCATTCACATTTACTGCCTCAAGTTCCAAAAGAATATATTAGTATGCATCAAATTCCCAAGGTTCCACGGGTATGGATAAAGAAGGACAGTAGGAGGCAAACTTGCTATGAAGAAAGACATATAGGTAGCTTACATGTCACGGGAAGATTTGCAATCTTGAAGAAGCGAAACTCATTAGTGACCATGCACCTATTCCTTCCAACTGGAAAAATGCAACCAAAACATAAGAGAATGTATTGAAAGGTGAAGAGATGACAGATAAGTGAAGAAATCATGGTATTTTACGATAGTGCTCAACTTATTACCAATGAACTATCATATAAAAGAAAAAACATTCTATCAATGAACTACAAACCAGAATTAATAATTAAATACACTGAACAGTTACTCATACCTTTTGGATTATGTTTCTTCAACACCGGATTAAGTATAAACATTGAAGTAGGCAGAGTTAGTAGCATTAGATTTCTCAGGATTGATGATTTAGCACATCAGCAATTGTGTTTCTAGCTTCTCTACATAATACATCTGCATTACTTCCTTCTATGGGCTTATGAACAACAACTTTTACTAACCCTGGATTCAAAATACCCTCCATTCCTGCAGGCATTATTTTGCCAGTTCCCATAAGAGTAATAGGTACCACAGGTACTCCAGTTTTTGCTGCTACACTGAATGCACCTTTCTGCACATGATTTCAAGATAAAATAGTGATTTCCAATAGTATTCTATTGTTTGATGTTTTTGACGGCAATCTAAAAATCACAGAAACATCAAGGAGAGATAGAGTGAAGGAGAGTGGGGAAAAGAAAGAAGCTATGCCCGCAGAGTTAGATACCCTCTGGATCTATTGTTCTAACTCTGCATAAAATTTCATAAAATTAAATTTTTTTAGTAGAATTTATACCTCTTCTTATTTGAACTAAGTGTAGATTTATAAATGACTTCTAGAAAAATTTTGGATTTGTCTGAAACATAGCCTTAAACATTAGTTCTTATATCCCTTCTCAAAAAAAAAAGTTCTTACAAGCACAGTGAGTTGCCCTATTAGTCACTTTAAATGCTCAAGTCTGTATGAGTCAAAAGGAAACCAGAAAATCTGAATGAAGCGTTGGCAAATTATGCATGTTTGTGAAGAGGTATAAATCCAAGGTCCTGTTGTTAAGAGTAGAGAAGACACCATTACCAAATTTTCTTCCACCATAAGACAGAATTTTTAATAATTTCAATTTCTATCCAATCAGCCTGAGCTATTATGAAAACCTTGGTATGAGGTTATGAGTTCACCTTAAATGGATGAAGTTCTCCATCTTTACTCCTTGTTCCCTCTGGGAAGAAGAAGACAGAGGCCCCCTTCCTGACAAGATCCATGCACCGTTTCAAGCACTCCTAAATGGGAAAAAACAAAGATAATGTCAATCCACAGAACATGCAAGAAAACAAGCCTGCCTAAATGAGGAAAATGGATAACAAATAAATTACTATAACATAATGTAGACCAAGAAACAGCAACAACAACAGTTGTGAAATTAGTATTTCAAGAAAAAGAACAACAAACATGAAATTAGGAAAGAAATGGAAATACCAACTGGCTTCTGCTATCCATGCGTTTCAAAGGAATGAGACCCATCATAAACATTGCCCACCCAATTATGGGGAAAAGAAAAATTCCAGTCTTGCTGATGAACTTGAAGGTTCTCCCAAGAGTAAGAAGTGTATATATGTCCAGAAAACTCTGGTGGTTAGATACATACACAGCAGGAGTATCTGGTGGAGGCAGATTCTCCAATCCCTCAAATTCAATTTTGAAAAAAGGAGTAACAGTTGCTGTTGCCCAAATTTTAGCAATAAAATGATGAAATTTTCTTCTATATCGATCAAACAACAGGACAAAGGGATGTCCAATTAGCATCAGCACAAAGAAAAAAATAGCTGCGACAGCAGTAATAGCATAAAAGCATATTCCTCTAATCTTGCTGCCCAATTTAAGTTCTGCATTTCAACGTTAAGAACAGAATAACTGGGGTTATAAAGCTCGATGAAACAGAAAGAACAAAATGTAGAAAAGGTTATCCAAAGGTTTGAAGAAAACCTGATAATGGATTGACAGATTCAGGAATCCCAGTTCCTGCAAGTTCAGATCTTACAATAGTTCTGGACAAGCCATTTCGGTTAGGTAATGTCTTATTATGTAATGGTCTGTTGATATCCACTTTTAGATTATGACAATACCACGACCCACCAGCACACTCCCTTCGAATCCAGAAAATGCTATTTTCAGCAGCTACAGAAGAGAAGCAGCTAACCAAAATGATTTATGGAATTCAACCCTATCTGGCTAATAAGCAGAATGCTCTATGAAAGGTGGCATTATGTAAATCCAAAATTTTCCATCTAAAGATACCAAAATTTTTCTTTTTGCTTGGAAACGGGTCAGGGACAAGAAAATTTCTAAAAATCATTATACAACATCAAACAAATAAAAAACTAACAAATGAATCATAAATCTAATACCAATTTCCCTATTCAATTAAAGAGAGGCTGAGCAATAACTGCATGGAGATTCTCTTCTTGATTTACTTATAACTTTCTCTTGTGCAGAGTTACAAAGTATCATGAACATGCAAACAATAGATCCTTAACCTTATTATATGCATGAACAAATAAACAGATATAAATAAGAACTTCATTTCTTACCATTATATGAACCCCTCAATGTTGCCCATTCATATGAAGAGAAGCCAAAATGAAGTCCCTTGAAAGCGAACAACTGCAATTTGATTTAAATCATGACCAACGTTAGAGCAATAATACTGAATATATCCTTGATAAAGAAATATTTAAAATAAATAAGCTGTAGGTCCAATTGCATTGCTCTCAGCCTTTCCCATCTGGGCATATGAGAGGAGTTCAAACAAGTGACTAGTGAATATTAAATCCTTTACTGCACGGAAAAATTCACTCCGCACTACTAATGGCACAAATAACAACGATTGAAGCTACAATCAAGGCTTTGAACGAGTTTATTGTTCAAAGTTCAATTAGAAAGGAAAACAATGTTACAGGAATTGGAAAACAATCTGTATAATTCAACTAGATCCTTCATCTTTACAACACGCTAACTACTACCGCTGGTTGCCATCAACTTGAAAATTTCCTGAAAACGATTTAATTTTATCCCGTCTTCTGTTCGGTTCCTGACAAATTAAGAGGAAATAGAGTCGTAATATCCCCGAATTTTTTACATGTTTTCCGCTTACGAAACAAACATATAATCAAAAAACAAAACTATCTTGAATCTTCTACTTCCATAGTTTTCTCTGATTTCCCCCATAACCAAACAAACAACAAGTAAATTTTAATCCACATAGGTTAAACGAAAAAAAGAGCAAAAGCGAGAAGAATAAAGACGGCAGTCACCGGCAACAAAGACGACGTAGCAGAATTCCTCGGTATTCTATAGCCTGGAAGATATAAAGGATTACGCAATCAACAATCTCAGCGAAAAAAGGTAGATAATCAATTTCTTAACTGCATATGCAAGTACATATACACATAAATCCATACAGAGCATATGATTCGTATATAAACACTGTAAATATAGACAGAGATACAGAGACGGAGAGCATACGAGGCGTAAGCGAAGAGATGCGAGGAGGAGAAGCGATTTCCATATATAAACTGCAACAATTTCACCCCAAGTCCCACTGGCCGATCCCTCTCGGTCCCGGTTATTTTATCTGCAGTTCACTATGACTTTCTATCTCCACTTCCTCCTAATCTCAGAGCAAATTGCTAGATGATAACCTTCAAAGTTCAACCTCTTTTATTCACATTTTTCAAATTTTATATACCATTTCCCGGACAACAACCGAATAATGAATTTAAAAAATATATAATTAAAAAAATGAGGAATAAACTATTATTTATGGAAAAGAATTGTCTATTTATTATTATAGTATTTGTAAAATAATATATTTATTTTTTTAATAGACGTCTTTGTTCTCGGAAAATATGTCTTTGAACTTATAGACATGATTGCGACATTTTGTTGGTAAAAATATCAGAGTCTTTAAAAGAGTCACACGTGATTATAAATTTGAACTTATCGTCATTTCTTGTAGAATTATTTAGTTCTTGAAGTGTTTTACAGTATGTTATCTCTTGCGTTCAAGACCCATAAATTATAAAAATTGATGTACAACATGTGAAGATGATTTTACTATTAACTATATCATATCAATCTGAATATACTTTCATCATTGAGGATTGTCGAATGTTGTTGGTTACAAGACCTGATGTTGTCACTGTATGGATACGTAGGCAAGGAAATAGAGTGCGAGATATATTTGTTTTAAACCTTGTTTTTATATATTGGAACGGATTTCTTTATCGATGTATTAATTGACTAAATTTTAATGAAATTGATTGTTTTTTTTTTTTAAATTATTTAAAATTAAATTATTAAAAAAAAATTATTTAAATTTAAAAAATAAATATTTATAAGCGATAAATGTAGTATTTTGGAATATAAATCTCTCACAAATTACATTAAATTTTCATTGTTTAGTAATTCGATGAACATAACCTACAAAAATATAAAAGTTAATCTTTCTACAAGTTTATTAAATTAAAAGATTAATTATTAAATTAATTTTTAGAATTTGGTACCTATTAAAATTTAATTTCTAATAATTTTTCTTTTATAATTTAATTTTTCAAAACAATTTTAAAATTATATGCTTATAGTATAAACTAAAATTTAAACTCGATGTGCAAATATTAATTAATTATTTTAGTATTTTTTTACTAAAGAATACAAAAGAATTATACATTTTGAAATAAATTAAAAACATTAAAATTTTATTATGACAAAAAAAATATCAAACTTTATTCTAACCTCGATGATATGTTAATTTATTCTGAAAGAAAAATAAGAATTTCAGAAACACGAGAGTGGACTAGTTGCGAGGATGGGTGTTGTCAGGATGAGCGACACCGGCTGTGACTTTAGCCACATCGAGAGCCGAGGCCTCCGGCTTCTTCTTTGAGTACAAGACAAAGTAGCCAATGGTAGCGGCGACCGCCAGCCCGCCCATTACCGCTCTTACCGGACAAACCCGCATCTTTCCGCGCTGGTGAAGCACCTCCGTCGACTGCTGCGCTGCTTGATCGGCTCCTGCCATTTTCTCTCTCGCTTTCTTCTTCACGTTTCTTCTTCTCCCCGAGCTTTTCCTTGATCTGTCTACCCGTGTTTTCTTTTGCGTTTCAATGGAGCCGGTTGCCTTCTGATATCGTTTGACGGGGGAAAGGAAATCGGAGGGGAAGTGTGTTGTTGTCCGACACGTGGCGGATGAAGAACGAGATTTCATCAGGTGACGACACGTGGTTATTAACACTGGAAGGAATCCCAACCTCGTACTGCTCCGCCATCGACGGGTAGCGAAGACTCATTGGTTAGGCCCAACCCGGGCCCGGCCTTTTCTTGTTTAGATAAATTATTATATTAAAATTATAATTTTATTATTTAATTTTTATAAATATTTGAATTTAAATATATAAATAATTAATTAATGAATATATAAATTTATTCAGAAAATTTATATATATTAATGAATATAATTACCATTTTATTATTATAATGATGTAAAGAAACCCAAGTTTCACGTACAATTAACTAAACACAAAACAATGGTGAAAACTGAAAAATAAAAAAATAAAATAAAATAAAAAATAAAACTTTGCTCCCAAGTAGACTGAAATTAAAATTAAATTAAATTAAAAACAAACATTAATCCTTCATTAAATCCTATAATTAACCAATAAATCAAAACCATAATCAATGAACACTTTAAAAATACTCAATAATAATACACCATTCGTCTCTCACTCCTCCACATAATAACCATGAACTCACATTACCAAAACCAGACCCGACCCGATCGCTAACCCGAAGAGACCCGCCAACCCAGCTCTCAATCCGCCGGCAGCGACATTATTATCGTCAGCGGGTGTCGGCGCCGGAGTAGTGATCGCCTGAGAATCGCTGCCACCGCCGGGTTGCTGGCGACTTTCGTGCAAGACCACTATGACCATCTTCTCACCCTTGGCGCAGTTTCCATCGGCTCCGCTGATGAAGAAATGGGGGCCGGAGTCGTCGATCTGGATCTTGGTTTTGCCGTCGTTGAACTGTTTTATGGGGTTCGATGTGCTGCAGCTGTCGTACGCCTCCTTCGTCACTTGCAGAACGGAGTCTTTGCTCGCATCGTATTCAAATACTGTGTAAAAAATTGGATTGTTTAATTATTAATTATCTGCTTAGTTTAATTAATTATGCATGATATCTACCTCGAGTTTAAATTTAAAAGGTTTAAATTTGATCCATCGTTACGCGCTTTTTGTATTGGTTGATTTAGTTGTATGACAACCAAAGATTTTAAATAAAGTTTATCGTCCAAAATATGCTGAAATACACGATACTTAATGATTGCAGAACAGTGGAAAGTAAAAGAGTATAGAGAAAATGCATGCATGAAGAAAGTTATATATATATACTATAAATCCCCAAAAAGCATATACGCAGAGATTTTTTATAATGCATGTGTGTACATACATTTATACACACACATCATGAAAAAATCAAGAGAAAATTAATCTTGCAGGAAGAAGATCAAAGCTTCAAGATAAACATGCATCAAATGCATAAGAATGAAGTGAACTAAACACACACACAAAGACATAATATAATGTGTGTGTGCATACATATATATATATATATATATATATGAAAGTAGATGAGATTGAGGAAATGGATAGAAAATCTTCCAATAGAAGAGATAAATTTTAGCTTCGACATAAACATGCATAAGAACTAAATGAAGTAAACCCATTCATATATATATACATATATATACTTACGTGCTTGAAAAAATGGCAAGAAAACCTTGCGGGAGAAAATGGATATGTATATATGAGCATGCATTATAAAATATGCAGAAGAACTAAACGAAGTAAACCCAAACGAGTAATGGACGAAGAAAATTACAGAGAACATCGCCAACTTGGAACCGTGATTTCTCAGCCCACTGATTGAGAGAATACCCAGAAGGAATTTTCCATCCAGTTTCCTTCCCGCCAACCCGAATCTCCGACGCCTGAGACGAGCAGGTGAAAAAAACCAACACTACCAGAGGCAGTAAGATTCTCAGAGAAGAAGAAGAAGAAGAAGAAGAAGAAGAAGAAGAAGAAGCCATTGATTTTGTTTTTTCAGAATTCTATAGCGTTGTTGGCGTAGGGGTTTGTGCCTTTAAATAGCCGCTCTCTTTAGTTCGGGACTCTAGGTTCGGACATTGGTTTGGATCGAACGAAGCTGGTCATGATTGACACGTGGCATTACGGCTGTTGAACGGTGTAGATTCCCTAATCTTTTATTTAGTTGACTAAATTAGCCTTCGTGCTCTTGATGCGTTTCTGTTCATTTAACGCTTTACGTACTTCTGGAATTAAGGGAATCTTAAGGGTTATTTTGGGAATTTCACAAAGGGCAAAGCCAAAAGCTCTGGACTACGTCGGTAATGATGTAAGCACGCGGAAATGCATTGAGTGTTTCACATCATCCCGAGCAAATTTAACTCCATAAATGACGTTTGGTTTGTTTTATATTTTTAATTATTGAAAATATAGTGTATATATATATATATATGTATTTTTTTTAATTTTAAAATTATACACAAAGTCTTTTTTATAA
The DNA here is from genome assembly GCF_054855325.1 of Carica papaya. Taxonomy (NCBI): domain Eukaryota; kingdom Viridiplantae; phylum Streptophyta; class Magnoliopsida; order Brassicales; family Caricaceae; genus Carica; species Carica papaya. Next base: position 28,397,400 of record NC_142315.1, on the reverse strand, counting down.
TTGATAAAATCAATTAAGTTGAGATATAAATTTTAGTATTTTTAAATTACAAATTTAATTAATTTATTACTAAAAGAATAAAAAAAATTACTATATACATTTATATTAAAATATATAATTATTAAATTTTATAATTTGATTAGATAATTAGTAGTCATTTTAATTCGTATAAAAATATGAAGTACAATAATTTTTTAAGTGCAATTTTCGGTAATTTAAAATATATTTTGTTATTATTTTATAATTTTAATATTTTATAAGAGATAAGGAAGAAAGATCTTCTATAATCTTATCACATATCATTAGCAAAACTAATTAACTAAAAAGACTAATGACCTGCAATTAGGGCTTCCCTTAATCCTTGAAACAGGTTAATTACTAGTTAATTTTTCTATTCAAATTAATTAAGATAGTTACATGCATATATATATATATATACACACACACACACAGAGTTATATACAGAACTAGATGGATGGCGAACTGGGTAATCATCGAATAAGTTGTAAGGAAAAGTATTGCTTAATTAAGTTCAATTAATGAATTAATTAGCTTAATCACGTAATTAAACACTTTACTCAATTATCTCAATTGTTTCATTGTATGATCAAATCAATAATTTATAAATTCAAATCATGTTGCCTTCATCTTTTTTAAAGTACGAATTCAAACCAAGTTTACATTTTCTTTTTTCAACTTTTACTACTCATTTACAATATATATATATATATATATATATATATTAAATTCCATGCATCTATCTATTTTTAAAGTCAATTATGTAACTTTCACATTTTGGAAAGTAAAAGTTTAGATCTTATTGCATTGTTTTTTAATTTTTTTACTACTCATTTGCATAATGTACATTCTATATACATGTATACACCTATTTGTTTAAGATAATAATATCCAATATATTATATATTTTAAAAAACTACATTAGGGTTTTCTCATATTATAAAATTTGAGATAATTAACTACAAATATACCAATCAATATACAACATAAAATAACATTTAAAAAGATGATATATACAAAATCAAAATCTGATTTGAACTCATAATTATTTAAAAATAAATAAATGTATTATCGTTTAATTAATTAATTAATAGTAAAATAAATGATATATAAATATTTATCATAACACGATACAATATAATTTTAAATGGGTACGTATAAAAAAATATAATTTAAATTTATAATCTCTTTTTTTTTTTTACAAAAAATTAAAGATACTAATTATTTAACTAATTAACCAATGTAGATAATTAAATAATAATAATAATTTAAATTACTTTATTTGACAATTTATATACATACACACATACGTATATATGTATGTATAAGATCTAAATGATACCCAATAGTGGATACACCTCATCTAAGTTGGCAATATTGATTTAATTGGAGGGCTACATACATGTTTATATATCGAACTTCATGTTTTTATAAAAGATAATAATGAAGGTTTTGACTTTTGAGATTTTCAAAAGATGAATGAATCTCTGTTAATGTTTATTAATTTATTTAAGTGCATGCTCGATTAACAGGAATATCATCAATTAAACTTTTTGGTGAATTAATTATCAATTTTTGTTTTTTAAAAAAAGTGATGAGTGTTCGTAAAAAAAAAGTTTTACAGTAATTAATTATCTGGAGTAAATTAAATATTTACTATTTTTAATTATTATATACCATTTTCAAATTTTAAATATAATATATATATATATATATACACACACTATATTTTACTATACATCTTAATTATTTTAGGTACTATTATTATCTCACTAACTAGGAAGTTATCCCATAAATTTTGTTAGTAATTTGCTTATTAATTATTTATATATTTTAATATAATTATTAATTTCAACAGTAATATTGCGATATTAATAATTATAATACGATACGATAAGATATTTTACTAATGATAATTAATTAATTACTAATAGCATAATAACCGTGATAATTAATGTTTGTACATAACAAGTATTAGTTGTAGCATAGTAAACATTAATAATGATATAGTACAAACTTATAATTTACAAGATTTAAATATACACCATTGACTGTTTTTTTTTTTTTTGGTTTAGATCTCTATAGTGTATATATATATATATATGTATGTATATATATATATATGTTTGTTTTAAATTAGGTTTTATATTTTTTAAAAAAATTATTCAAAAAACCTAACCCTAATTATATAATGCTTGAAATTAGCATTGTTAAATAATTTCTTACAACACATTAATAATAAAATTAAAAAGGTTAAACGAGTTTTTCTCTTGCTAATTTTAGACATTAGAAATTAACAATAAAATGTTGATAATAAGATACAAAATTTTATTCTCACAATTTTTTTTTTTTTTTTAGAGCAAATTTTCACATCGTTCTTAGATTGCCATGTAGTTGTTGACACGAGCTTGACTTAATAAAAAAATATAGTTACTAGGGGTGAGTATTTTTTTGGAAATATTTCAGAATTATATGCATAAAATGTTACAAAATATAATATATGTAATACCCATTAATTTTAATGTATTTAAAATTAATTTATAAATATAATTTTTTTAATTTTTAAATTTTAATTTAATGTAAAAATAAAAAAAAATATGTGAAAAATGAAATTGAAAACAATTTTAGAAAAAAATGGTGAAAATTTAGGTTTTGAAAGTATTTTTGAAAGAAAAATAAAAAACTGGGGGTCAAAATGCAATTTAAAAAAGTTGAGCCACGTAGGATGCTCAGTCAACAGCTCCGACGAACCAGAACGCGCCACGTGGCATGTAACGCCCCATTTTTTTTTTTCTTAATAGCATAAGGTACGACAATTCTACGGCCACATATGAACGCGTCATTCCAAATCCACCACAAATATAGAAACCTTACCGCAATCTATTATTCAGAGTCACAGTAAACCTGCAACCCTGCATGTAATATCACAGTGAAAAAGAATCTCACAGACTCCCAGCAGACACACTATCTACCCTACTACTAGTTATTACACACTCAATCATGCCAAATAACGAAAACATTATTGCCCTGTTTCTCTATCCGCTAGGCTCGAAAATCAGCAACTCCGATCCCGACTCCATCTGTAAATAATAAGGAGTGCGTATATACAACTCAGTACAGTAAAAACTAAGTTACAAGTATCATATACAATAATAGGAAACTCAGGGGTCCTATATGTACTCCACCTACTCAACCTAATACCTACCCTTGATAATTTAAAAAAAAAACATGCATGTTAATTGTGACCGCCCCTCGATGTCCTCTAACCATACAAATACTTTCTCCCGTCACCCGTATCAGCGATCACCAATAAACCGCTTATCTCCCGACCCCTAATAGGCCACACACACACACAGATACTATTCTCACCCGCCACCAGTATCGGCGCCCACCAATAAACCTCCTATCTCTCGACCCCTAATAAGCCACAGACACACACATATTCCATTCTCACCCGTCACTAGTATCGGCGACCACCAATAAACTGCCTATTCCTCGACCCCTAATAAGCCACACACACACACACAGATTCCATTCTCACCCGTCACTAGTATCAACGACCACCAATAAACCACCTATCTCTCGACCCCTAATAGGTCACACACACACAGATTCCCTTCTCACACATCACCAGTATCGGCGACTCCCAATAAACCACCTATCCCTCGACCCCTAATAGGCCACGCTGTAGCACCCGGAAAGGAGAAGAAAAAAAAAAAAAAAAAAAAAAAGGGCGGCCACGTCAGCAGCCACGTCAGCAGGCCCGGTCAGCAGTCCCGGCCAACCAGGGCCTGCCACGTGGCAAGACCGCGTCACTCCAAAAGGAGCCACGTTGGCGATCCGCGTGGGTGCGATCCGACGGCCCAGATCAATCACGCGATCGGACGGCCCAGATTCAATCGCACGGACGGCCCAGATTCAATCAAAATGAACGGCTGTGATCAAAAGACAAGGGGTTATAAATAGAACCTCCACACCAGACCACAAACCCTAGCCGCCAGCCGCTCGCCGGAGAAGACGAACCAGAGGCCGACCGCCGCCACCCGCCGCCACTCGCCGCCGCACCGGGGAAATTTCCGACCGCCGATCGAGGTAAATTTCATACCCCCGACTCGTTTTTCCCCACTGATTCCTCATATGGCCAAATCGAAGCCGAAATCCCGGCCAAACGGCCGGAATACGCGGCCGAAGCCCAGCGGCACCGCCGCGCCCCCTCTCGGTTTTTGCCTCCGACGAGGCCCTTCCCGGCCTCCGTTCGATGCAATTTTTATATCACCGTGATCACCATTCTTTTCTCTACAGGTTGACCGAAGCCAAATCACCAAAACACGAACTTCGCCGGAGAGTCGCCGTACTCGAGAGCGCCGCCGCCGGTAAGCTCCGCTTTTCCGTGATTTTTTGGCCCCCCGAGGGTCCTAGGGTTGTTTTCTGACAAGGATCAATGCGAGTGTGGCCGAATTCGGCCAAAAGCGGCCGAAAACAGTCAACCCGAGGCGACTCGCCGCCGCCAGCGGCGGCGCCGTCGCCGGAGCACGGCGGAGCCGCCGTGCCGGAGTTGCGATTTGGGCCGAAAGAGGCCCTGGGCCTAATTTGGATTTTTTTTGGAACCCGTGCAGGTACTGTTAGCGTGTTTCAGTTCCCCGGGAAAAATTCAGGGGAAAATTAGGGACAGCCTGCAGGCGCACTGTGAATCGTATTCGGATCCCGAAAACAAGTAAGGACCCCTCACCCTATTTCCTATCACGGTATTAAAGTTCAAAATGATAAAACAGTATTTCTTGAATTAACGCATGTGTGAAATTGCTTAAGGTTGCTGATGGAGCCCGAGTCTAGTGTGATTGATGATTTACTGTTATTTGGCCTGTTTACAGCTTTAAATGCAAAATGAGGTTTGATGTGTTCATTTTACAGATTTGTGTGCATGCACTACGTTTTTATTAATTATGGGTTGAATGACTGAAAAACTGATACTGTATGTTGTCTGTTTGGTATGAATTACGATTTGCTTGTTTAAATGTGAATTGATGATGCTGATTGAGGAAAAGGAAAAATGAAAGATTGTGTAAACTGATAATTGTATTATGGGGGTCAGCCTGACTAGATATCCTGGGAGATGGTGGACGGACCGGGTCCGTAGGGAACCCTACCGGGATTGTGGTCTCACATGCCGGACGGGGTATGGAGATCTTATGGTTTTGGCGCCCATACCGGACGGGGTATGGGGACGGCCCGTTTCACCCTCATACCGGACGGGGTATTGAGGTTTATGGTTTTGGCGCCCATACCGGACGGGGTATGGGGACGGCCCGTTTCACCCTCATACCGGACGGGGTATTGAGGTTCATGGTTTTGGCGCCCATACCGGACGGGGTATGGGGACGGCCCTGGAAACTGATTATGAATGTTAAAGGTTAACGGGTAGCGGAACCCCTATGGACCCCCACGGATACTAGTAGGCTGGTAAATGAAAAAAAAAGATATGTTGTACAATGATTGAATTACAAGAGGCATGATAAGTGTTATGTTTCACAGCTTAGATTATTCAATGATTATGATAATGTTATTGTTTTTCTCATATTGTTTTTCATAAATTCCACCAAGGTAAGTGGATGGTAAAAGTTTTATTATTGATAAAAGGTTTTGTTGTTAATAAACGAGTTTATTGTAAATTATGCTCCATTGGTCTTTTTGTGGTTTTCTACCCACCTTTATCTCCGTGACGGTGAGATATCGTGATGTTCTTACTGGGCTAGTGTAGCTCACTCCTTAATTAACCATTTCAGATCAGGAAGACATGGTTCCCGAGCCCGTTCCGCAGGAGGACGACGAAGGGGATGCCTAGAGACTCTGTAGTCATACGCATAGTTTATTTTCGAGTTTTCTTTCTTAGTTAGTTTAACCTTTTATATTTTAAGTACGTTTTTTGGGTTTTTTTTCGTGTAAGGGATGTTAAATGAAATTTTGATCTCGCTTCCGCATTCGATATATTTAAATACTCATTTCATTTTAATATTTTCCGGGGCCGTTACAGTTGGTATCAATTTGGGCCGAAAGAGGCCCTGGGCCTAATTTGGATTTTTTTTGGAACCCGTGCAGGTACTGTTAGCGTGTTTCAGTTCCCCGGGAAAAATTCAGGGGAAAATTAGGGACAGCCTGCAGGCGCACTGTGAATCGTATTCGGATCCCGAAAACAAGTAAGGACCCCTCACCCTATTTCCTATCACGGTATTAAAGTTCAAAATGATAAAACAGTATTTCTTGAATTAACGCATGTGTGAAATTGCTTAAGGTTGCTGATGGAGCCCGAGTCTAGTGTGATTGATGATTTACTGTTATTTGGCCTGTTTACAGCTTTAAATGCAAAATGAGGTTTGATGTGTTCATTTTACAGATTTGTGTGCATGCACTACGTTTTTATTAATTATGGGTTGAATGACTGAAAAACTGATACTGTATGTTGTCTGTTTGGTATGAATTACGATTTGCTTGTTTAAATGTGAATTGATGATGCTGATTGAGGAAAAGGAAAAATGAAAGATTGTGTAAACTGATAATTGTATTATGGGGGTCAGCCTGACTAGATATCCTGGGAGATGGTGGACGGACCGGGTCCGTAGGGAACCCTACCGGGATTGTGGTCTCACGTGCCGGACGGGGTATGGAGATCTTATGGTTTTGGCGCCCATACCGGACGGGGTATGGGGACGGCCCGTTTCACCCTCATACCGGACGGGGTATTGAGGTTTATGGTTTTGGCGCCCATACCGGACGGGGTATGGGGACGGCCCGTTTCACCCTCATACCGGACGGGGTATTGAGGTTCATGGTTTTGGCGCCCATACCGGACGGGGTATGGGGACGGCCCTGGAAACTGATTATGAATGTTAAAGGTTAACGGGTAGCGGAACCCCTATGGACCCCCACGGATACTAGTAGGCTGGTAAATGAAAAAAAAAGATATGTTGTACAATGATTGAATTACAAGAGGCGTGATAAGTGTTATGTTTCACAGCTTAGATTATTCAATGATTATGATAATGTTATTGTTTTTCTCATATTGTTTTTCATAAATTCCACCAAGGTATGTGGATGGTAAAAGTTTTATTATTGATAAAAGGTTTTGTTGTTAATAAACGAGTTTATTGTAAATTATGCTCCATTGGTCTTTTTGTGGTTTTCTACCCACCTTTATCTCCGTGACGGTGAGATATCGTGATGTTCTTACTGGGCTAGTGTAGCTCACTCCTTAATTAACCATTTCAGATCAGGAAGACATGGTTCCCGAGCCCGTTCCGCAGGAGGACGACGAAGGGGATGCCTAGAGACTCTGTAGTCATACGCATAGTTTATTTTCGAGTTTTCTTTCTTAGTTAGTTTAACCTTTTATATTTTAAGTACGTTTTTTGGGTTTTTTTTCGTGTAAGGGATGTTAACTGAAATTTTGATCTCGCTTCCGCATTCGATATATTTAAATACTCATTTCTTTTTTAATACTTTCCGGGGCCGTTACAGTTGGTATCAGAGCCGCATTTCCTCGGACCCATCCCTTACACTATAGTCCTTTAAAGAAATACTCACCGATTGGTCGTTACTCAACCATTCCTTGTAAATGCAGGTACACAGAAATGAGGAGAGGAAGGCCCCCACTAAACTGAGCGGCCCAAGATAATTCGCTTCGGGAGGATTTGGACAGATTATATGAGATGGTGGAAGCTCTCGTAGCTGCTCAGCGAAGGCAAGAGGAGAGAAGGGAGTTACCCGGACCTCCTCCGCTAGCGCAGGTTGAGCCCCCGTTACAGCAGGCTGATCCCGAGCCACCCCGGCAGGAGCCTGTTCCTCCACAGTACCACCCGGCACCACAGCCGCGGTACGACCCGGTACCACAGCCACGGTACCAACAGGTACCGCCACAGCACATTCCAGTGCCCCCACCCCATCAGCAGGCGCCACCACAGGGTCCCCCAGTTCACCCTCAGCCGGCCCCAGTTCCTTTACCTCGGGACCCCGCTCCCTCCTTGATCGACCCTGGCTTCATAGAGAGGTACAGGAGACTGAACCCTTCTACTTTTTCGGGGGAATCCTCTTTTGAAGAGGCCCAATACTGGCTGGCGGAGACTGAGCGAGCCTTTGAGACCTTGGGAGTAATTCCTGAGCAGAGGGCTGCCATTGCCTCCTACATGCTGGTAGGGGAAGCAGTACGCTGGTGGGAGCTCAAGCGGGCCACCCTGCCTGTACCAGTTACTTGGGAGCAGTTCCTAGCGGCTTTCCATGCGGAGTATCTCCCTAAGCACATCCAACATTTAAAGGAAATTGAATTTGCTCAGTTGGTCCAGGGTAATATGACAGTGTCGGAGTATGCCCGCAAGTTCCTGGAGCTGGGCCGACATGCCCCGGAGACATTGTTGGATGAGGGCCGAAAGGCCAGGAAATTCCAGTGGGGTCTCCGCCCGGCGATCAGACAGCACTTGTTGGTGATGGAGCTCGAGACATATTCGGCAGTCCTGGCAAAGGCGCAGATCATAGAAAGGAGCTTCGACACCCGCCCTCAGCTAGCGGGAAGTTCCCGACCTTCAGCCCCGCTCCGCAGGCCAGCGCCTACCATGCCGGTCCAACCCAGCAAGAGACCCAGGCCTGCCGCTCAGGGCCCTCCTCAGGCTATGGGGGCAGCTCGTGGGAAGATCTGCCAGTACTGCGGCAGGGATCATGGGGACCGACCCTGCTACCGCCTCAACAACACCTGTCGCATATGCGGCAGTGCCCAGCACTATGCGAGGGAGTGTCCTAGGAACCAGAATCAAGGGAGACCTCCAATCCAGGGCAGAGTTTACAACCTTACCCAGAAGGATGCCGATGCAGACCCGGACGTGGTACATGGTAAACCCAAGAAGGAAGTTTGTATCCAAGAGATTCCAGTAGTCCGAGACTTTCCAGACGTATTTCCGGATGAACTGCCCGGTCTACCAGGGGACAGAGAGGTCGAGTTCACCATAGACTTACAGCCAGGAACCCAACCCATCTCGGTAGCTCCTTACCGAATGAGCCGCATCGAGATGGAAGAGCTAAGGAAACAAATCACTAGCTACAAAACAGTGGCTTCATTAGACACAGCATTTCCCCATGGGGTGCCGGGGTTACTTTTGCAAAGAAAGGAGATGGAACGTTGAGACTGTGTATTGATTATAGAAGGATAAACAAGGTAACAATTAAAAACAAGTACCCTCTCCCCCGGATTGATGACCTTTTCGATCAGTTGCAGGGTGCACAGGTCTTTTCTAAAATAGATCTACGATCAGGTTACCATCAGGTAAGAGTGAGAGCAGAAGACATCCCCAAGACGGCATTCCGAACCAGGTACGGACACTATGAGTTCCTGGTTATGCCGTTTGGGCTAACCAACGCCCCGGCCATCTTTATGGATCTAATGAACAGAATCTTCAGAGAGTTCTTGGATAAATTTGTCATCGTATTCATCGATGATATCTTAGTCTACTCAAAAAGTAGAGAAGAACATGCTCATCATCTTGCTCAAGTCCTCCAGGTACTCAGGGAAAAGAAGTTGTATGCAAAGTTGAGCAAGTGTGGATTTTGGCTCGAGCAAACCGCCTTCCTAGGACATGTTATATCGAAGGAAGGGGTGTCGGTGAACCCCGAAAAGGTTGAAGCGGTACTTGGTTGGAAAAGGCTGACAACAGTTAAGGAAATTCGCAGTTTCCTAGGGATGGCGGGTTATTACCGCCGGTTTGTCGAAGGGTTCTCCAGTCTAGCGGCCCCTCTAACCCGACTCACAAAGAAGAATGCAAAGTTTGATTGGAATGAGAACTGCGAAAGGAGTTTTTCAGAATTGAAGAAGCGACTGACTACTGCACCCGTGCTGGCTCTACCGAGTGGATCAGGAGGGTATACAGTTTATAGTGATGCCTCCTATCTGGGCCTGGGTTGTGTCCTGATGCAGCATGGAAATGTTATAGCATATGGGTCTAGACAGCTAAAGAATCATGAGAAGAACTATCCTACCCATGATTTGGAGCTTGCCGCAATCATACACGCCTTGAAAATCTGGCGCCATTATTTGTATGGAGAGACCTTTCAGATCTACACCGATCATAAGAGCTTGAAGCACATCTTCACTCAGAAGGATCTCAACATGCGTCAGAGAAGGTGGATGGAACTCCTCAAGGACTATGATTGTGACATCCTATACCATCCAGGTAAGGGCAACGTAGTAGCCGATGCCCTCAGTAGGAAGAGTGCAGGCACCCTAGCCCATCTGATGGTTTCGGAATGCAGGTCCATTGGGGCTACGCAGCAGGTTCGACTGCAAGATCTGAAGAGGGCCACATGTTTGAGCCACCTAGCAGTCCAACCCGAGCTAATCCAAAGAATAAAGGAAGCCCAGTCAATCGACTCCGCCCTAGTAAACCGCAAGAAGGATGCAAAACAGGGAGTGAACTCAGAATTTCAGATCTCTGCCGAATTAAAAAGAGACATCATGACAGAGTCCCATAGTTCAAGGTTCGCCATGCATCCAGGAAGTACAAAAATGTACCAAACTATGCGACCCCGATTCTGGTGGAATGGGATGAAGAGAGATATAGCCGACTTTGTATCTAAGTGCTTGGTATGTCAGCAGGTCAAAGCAGAACATCAACGCCCAGGGGGGTTGCTTCAGCCTTTACCGATTCCAGAATGGAAGTGGGAACACATCACCATGGACTTCGTATCGGGACTACCCAAGGCACGATCGGGACACGATGCCATATGGGTAATTGTTGACCGACTCACTAAGTCTTCTCACTTCCTGGCCATCAGAATGACTGATTCGTTGGACAAGTTGGCAAGAATGTATGTCCGGGAAATAGTCAGACTGCATGGGGTCCCAGTAACAGTGGTATCCGACAGGGATCCCAGATTCACTTCTCGGTTTTGGAATAGTTTCCAGCAAGCTATGGGAACAAAGCTGTCCCTCAGTACTGCCTTCCACCCCCAAACCGATGGACAATCAGAGAGGACAATCCGTACGCTGGAGGATATGCTCCGAGCTTGTGTCCTTGACTCCGGAGGCCATTGGGACGACCATCTACCCCTGATAGAGTTTGCCTACAACAACAGTTACCAAGCAAGCATCGGCATGGCCCCATACGAGGCGCTATACGGGCGTCCGTGCAGGTCACCGATTTGTTGGGAGGAAGTGGGCGATAGAAGATTGTTTGGCCCGGATTTAGTGGAAGAAACCACGTCCAAGATAGTTAAGATCAAGAAGAACATCCAGACAGCTCAGAGTAGGCAAAAGAGCTATGCTGATACCCGAAGGAGGGACCTGGCCTTTGAGAAAGGTGACCGGGTGTTTCTTAAAGTCACCCCCTTCAAGGGAATTAGTAGGTTCGGCAGAAGGGGAAAATTAAACCCCAGATACATTGGACCCTTTGAAATCTTAGACAAGATTGGTACCACTGCCTACAGACTTGCACTGCCCCCTGAGCTCTCCCGGGTTCACAATGTGTTTCATGTATCTATGCTGCGCAAGTACAATCCGGACCCTTCTCATGTCGTGGCTCATGAACCGCTCTCACTCCGAGAGGACTTCTCTTATGAAGAAGTACCGGTCAGTATCACGGACCGAGAAAGCAGAATACTCCGTAACCGGGAAAATATCATTTGTAAAAGTCTTGTGGCAGAACCACACGCCTAGGGAGGCGACTTGGGAGCTGGAATCAGAATTTAGGGCCCAATATCCTCATCTGTTTGATCAAGAGTAATGAGGCAAATTTGGGGACCAAATTTCTTTATGGGGGGGAGAGTTGTAGCACCCGGAAAGGAGAAGAAAAAAAAAAAAAAAAAAAAAAAAGGGCGGCCACGTCAGCAGCCACGTCAGCAGGCCCGGTCAGCAGTCCCGGCCAACCAGGGCCTGCCACGTGGCAAGACCGCGTCACTCCAAAAGGAGCCACGTTGGCGATCCGCGTGGGTGCGATCCGACGGCCCAGATCAATCACGCGATCGGACGGCCCAGATTCAATCGCACGGACGGCCCAGATTCAATCAAAATGAACGGCTGTGATCAAAAGGCAAGGGGTTATAAATAGAACCTCCACACCAGACCACAAACCCTAGCCGCCAGCCGCTCGCCGGAGAAGACGAACCAGAGGCCGACCGCCGCCACCCGCCGCCACTCGCCGCCGCACCGGGGAAATTTCCGACCGCCGATCGAGGTAAATTTCATACCCCCGACTCGTTTTTCCCCACTGATTCCTCATATGGCCAAATCGAAGCCGAAATCCCGGCCAAACGGCCGGAATACGCGGCCGAAGCCCAGCGGCACCGCCGCGCCCCCTCTCGGTTTTTGCCTCTGACGAGGCCCTTCCCGGCCTCCGTTCGATGCAATTTTTATATCACCGTGATCACCATTCTTTTCTCTACAGGTTGACCGAAGCCAAATCACCAAAACACGAACTTCGCCGGAGAGTCGCCGTACCCGAGAGCGCCGCCGCCGGTAAGCTCCGCTTTTCCGTGATTTTTTGGCCCCCCGAGGGTCCTAGGGTTGTTTTCTGACAAGGACCAATGCGAGTGTGGCCGAATTCGGCCAAAAGCGGCCGAAAACAGTCAACCCGAGGCGACTCGCCGCCGCCAGCGGCGGCGCCGTCGCCGGAGCACGGCGGAGCCGCCGTGCCGGAGTTGCGATTTGGGCCGAAAGAGGCCCTGGGCCTAATTTGGATTTTTTTTGGAACCCGTGCAGGTACTGTTAGCGTGTTTCAGTTCCCCGGGAAAAATTCAGGGGAAAATTAGGGACAGCCTGCAGGCGCACTGTGAATCGTATTCGGATCCCGAAAACAAGTAAGGACCCCTCACCCTATTTCCTATCACGGTATTAAAGTTCAAAATGATAAAACAGTATTTCTTGAATTAACGCATGTGTGAAATTGCTTAAGGTTGCTGATGGAGCCCGAGTCTAGTGTGATTGATGATTTACTGTTATTTGGCCTGTTTACAGCTTTAAATGCAAAATGAGGTTTGATGTGTTCATTTTACAGATTTGTGTGCATGCACTACGTTTTTATTAATTATGGGTTGAATGACTGAAAAACTGATACTGTATGTTGTCTGTTTGGTATGAATTACGATTTGCTTGTTTAAATGTGAATTGATGATGCTGATTGAGGAAAAGGAAAAATGAAAGATTGTGTAAACTGATAATTGTATTATGGGGGTCAGCCTGACTAGATATCCTGGGAGATGGTGGACGGACCGGGTCCGTAGGGAACCCTACCGGGATTGTGGTCTCACATGCCGGACGGGGTATGGAGATCTTATGGTTTTGGCGCCCATACCGGACGGGGTATGGGGACGGCCCGTTTCACCCTCATACCGGACGGAGTATTGAGGTTTATGGTTTTGGCGCCCATACCGGACGGGGTATGGGGACGGCCCGTTTCACCCTCATACCGGACGGGGTATTGAGGTTCATGGTTTTGGCGCCCATACCGGACGGGGTATGGGGACGGCCCTGGAAACTGATTATGAATGTTAAAGGTTAACGGGTAGCGGAACCCCTATGGACCCCCACGGATACTAGTAGGCTGGTAAATGAAAAAAAAAGATATGTTGTACAATGATTGAATTACAAGAGGCGTGATAAGTGTTATGTTTCACAGCTTAGATTATTCAATGATTATGATAATGTTATTGTTTTTCTCATATTGTTTTTCATAAATTCCACCAAGGTAAGTGGATGGTAAAAGTTTTATTATTGATAAAAGGTTTTGTTGTTAATAAACGAGTTTATTGTAAATTATGCTCCATTGGTCTTTTTGTGGTTTTCTACCCACCTTTATCTCCGTGACGGTGAGATATCGTGATGTTCTTACTGGGCTAGTGTAGCTCACTCCTTAATTAACCATTTCAGATCAGGAAGACATGGTTCCCGAGCCCGTTCCGCAGGAGGACGACGAAGGGGATGCCTAGAGACTCTGTAGTCATACGCATAGTTTATTTTCGAGTTTTCTTTCTTAGTTAGTTTAACCTTTTATATTTTAAGTACGTTTTTTGGGTTTTTTTTCGTGTAAGGGATGTTAACTGAAATTTTGATCTCGCTTCCGCATTCGATATATTTAAATACTCATTTCTTTTTTAATACTTTCCGGGGCCGTTACAACGCACACACCCAAATACCGTTCTTTCTCGTCACCAATATCGGGAACCAAACCCCTTCCGGTCAGAGTCTCTCGACCATCACCACCATCGGCGATCAACTTACTTCTTCTAAGTATCGACAACCAATATCGGCATCCCCTAATGCTACCAACCCAAAAATAATATCATTCTGTCCTTACTCCACTACCTTATCTTGAAACTCTCCTATACCTTTAACCTGTATACCTAAACCACACGCGTCTTCCCATAAGACACACACTAATACTTAACACATCCACACCAGTAATGTTCCCTTACCAACTACCTAATTTACAGTAGCTATACCAACCTATATACAACCTCTACCCTCACACCACACAACTACACCACTCATCCCCTCGCCCTACACAACTACACCCACACACCTCTAGTTCGACACTTCAAACCCACGCTATATGGCCTCTCTTTATTCCTCCTAAATTTTTTACATCCACACACTACTTCCTCTCTTACAAATATCCACCTCACTCATCAAATCCCTTCATCTCTCTCCCTCTACGGCCTACTCTAGATACTCCACTCTCAAATCCCCAAATCACCTCTCTCTCTCACGGACCTCACTCACACACTGCATTCCTCCCTCTCACTCCTCCCGTGGACTTCTCCTCATACCTCCCCTAATACTCACACAGAATCCTCTCTCCCACACGGACCTCACTCACATACCACGTTCATTCCTCTATTTCCTCTCGCGGTCCCCTCCATAAACCTCCATTCGTGCTCACACAAATCTCCTCCCTCTTACAAACCTCACTCACACGCTCCACACCTTCCTTTCGCTCCTTCCGCAGCCTCCTCCATAAGCCTCCATTCACGCTCACACACGATCTCCTTCCTCTCACGAACCTCACTCCCACACCGCACTCCTTCTTTTCTCCTCCCTCGAGGCTTAGCCTCCTCCATATACCCTGCTCATACTCTCCTTCACGGACCTCCCTCACGCTCCATATTCCTTCTTCTTTCTCCTTCCGCGGCCTCCTCCACATACCTCCACTCTTACTCACACAAAATCCTCCACCTACGGTCAAAATTTCAAATTACATCAACCAATGCATGAAACTTGGAGTTTACTGTATCTCCCGTTTCCATTTTCCTCTTTCGTTTGGCTTGCTCTGTCACCGTCCTCTGTTTCCTCCTTTCTCTCTCTTCTCGCTCCTCTCCGCCTCCCGTCTCCATTTTTCTCCTTCCTTTGGCTTGCTCTGTCACCATCCTCTGTCTCCTCCTCTCTCTTTCTTCTCACTTCTCTCCGCTCCGACTCTTCTCTCTCTCTCTCTCTCTCTCTTTCTCACCTTCTTTTTCCCTTGATCTCTCTTCTCTCTTTTCTTTCCTTTCCTCCTTTTTCTTCTTTTCTCTTTTCTCTTTTCTTTTCTTTCTTCCATTTTTTCTTTTCCTCTTTTCTCTTTTTTTTTCTTTTTTTTCTCTCATCCTGCCTGTCCATCTCAAAATGACGTCGTTTCTTTCTTTTTTTTTCCCCGTTACTACATGGCAAGGGACGATGACGAGAGGCCACGCGGGCAATCCGCGTGTCCGCGATTGGACGACCCAAATTCACTCACGCGCACACGAACGGTCCGAATGCATTTCCTCCCCAGACGTGATCGGACGGTCAGATTTAAATGCGATCAACGGTCCAAATCCACTTCCTATTTAAATATGATCGGACAGTTCAGATCAGATCTCGATGAACGACTCAGATTCACTCCCTATTTAATCGCAATTTGACAGTATAAATCAAACGCGATGGACGGCCCAGATAAAAAAAGGATGAATATAAATAACTCTCTTCACACCAAACCCTAACCCTAGCCGCCAGACTCCCCCGCCGGAGAAGAAGACCCAGCTGCCACCACCCGTCGCTGCGCCAGAGCCACTTTCGACTGCCAAAAGAGATAAAAATTTCCTTCATTGCTCGAAATTCAAATTTAAACACCCCATAACCAAATCGGAGCAAAAAGATCAGCGGATTAGTCCAAAACTGCGACAAAGTCCGGCAGTGCCGCAACGAAAAATTGTAAAAATTGCCTCCGATGAGGCCTTCCCGATTCCTGTTCTCCGTCATTCTTCCACCATTGTAATCACCGTTTCTTTCTTTACAGGTTGACCAAAGCAAAACACCCAACCGCAAAGGTGAGCTGGCAGAGTCGTCGCGCCAGAAAACTCCGCTGCCAGTGAGTTCGATTTTTTATTTTTTCAGCCAACCGATGTCCCTTAACGTGTTTTCTTGCAGGAATTGATGCAAAATCGGACGAAAATAGCTGACTTGAGGCAAACCACCACTGCAGGCGGCGGTGCTGTCGCCAGAGCACGGCGGATCCGCCATGACGGAATTCCAAAATTAGCTAAAAAGAGGTCCTGAGACTGATTTTGAGTTTTTTTTTTTTTTTAATATTTATAAGTATTTGTAGCGCATTTTAATCCCTGAAGAAAAATTTAGAGAACTAAGGGACTGCAAGTAAGCGCAGTCAATAAGTTTAACATTTCAGGCATCAATTCGAGTAAAAATCGCTAACTCTATTTTCTATTATAGAATTGAAGTCAAATTGACAATAGTACGGTGTTTCATGCAATTTAAAAAATATTTATAATTAATTATGGGTTTCTAATGGAGATAAAACTGAAAATTATTCACTATTGATTATGTTGATTAATTTTAGAGTTTGAATGCATGATAGTATCTGATTGATCGATTTTATAGTTTTGAATGCATGTATTGTTTATTTTATGTTATTACGGTTCAATTGGAAAACTGAAAATTAAAGGTAAACAAAAAATTATGTGATTAAGTGAATTGATGAAACAATAGCCTTACTGGATATCCTGAGAGATGGCGGACGGACCAGATATATAAGGAATCCTACAGTGAATGTTGACTCATACCGGACGGAGTATCGAGATTTGGTAATTTAGCACTCATACCGAACGGGGTATGGGGACGGCCCGTTTCACCCTCATGTCGGACGGGGTATTGAAGTTTAATAGTTTGACGCTCATACCGGACGAGTTATGGGGACGACTCGTTAATTGAAAATGTTAAAGAAAATAGTTTACGTATTGTGGGGACATCCCTATAAACCCCCACAAATATCAGTAGGTTAATAAAAGAGAAAATTATTATGCCAACCAATTGCATAAGAAATTATAAAATATGCTATGTCATAGATTCCATAGGTTGTTCTTGTAAATCTCGCTACGGTAAGTAGACGGTAAATGATTTTATTTATGATAAACGATTTTGTTAAATTAGGAGTCCCATTAGTCGTTTTCATTATTTCTACAAACCTTCATTTCTGTGTCGGAGAGTAGCGTGATATTCTTACTGAACTAGTGTAACTCATTCATCTATTAACAATTTCATATCAAGAAAATCAGAACCTAGAGCCCGATCTGCAAGAGGCTTGCGAGTAGAATACCAATTTTATTTATTTTCTGATTATTTCTTTAATTTTTCGTATTTTTTTGAAAAAGATCATTTCCGTATTCATACTTCGATACTTTAAGTTATTGCGTAAAAAATATAAACCCTAACTATTAATTTTCATTTTCGCACTTAATTTACGATTTATTTCATTTGAAATTTTCGGAGTTATTTTGTGACAATTTATGCAAGTAAGCTTTATCTTCTTTTTTTTCACTTATATCTTATCAGAATTTAATGAAATTGTTAATTTAATCATTAAATATTTTTCATAGAGAAAGCGTAACATCACAAATTTATTCATGACTTTATAGGCACAAGAAAAACGTTATAATTGCCACACACACTAATTTTTTTTTTGAAGCCACACTGTTCGTGCAACACTAATTGAAAGATTTAAAACGAATTTAATTAAAAAAAATCAAAGATGTTTAAAACATGATTTACAATAAGAAATCAAAAGCAATAATTTGTCAACAGACTTTTAAGTAATTTACGAATAATTACATAAGATTGTCATAAAGAAAAAATATAATCACTCGGAATATTTTATGGAGTTAGTAGATTCACAGTTTTACTTTTCTCCCTTTCTTAAAAAAATCTTTTCACTTTTTTACTTTTGTACTTTTTTACCTTTTGTTTTTAAGGTGAAAACAGAGACGGTATTTTGTAGATCAGTACAACTTCTATACGTTTTCTCGAAACCAACTGTATTTAGATACTTAGAATTTGATCAACAATAATATAACTCGGTCCAAAATAATAAGTAACTTGGAAATTACATAATCCAATATGTTTGACACGATTAAATGAAAGATCACCATAAAGATTATAAAGAGACAAAAACCAGAATCAAATAATGAAATACATGAACTTACACTGTAACTAATATTGGATTAAATAGTTATAACCCATTGCTCTTAATTATTGATTTTTTGGTAATATTATGTAGTTTAGGTTTAATGTCATCCAATAATGCCAACATGGTACCCAGTTCTAAATGATATTCTCAGGATCAACACAGTAATTACACCATGCTAATGACTTAAACTTAATGGATATATGTAAAGCATGCAATTAATGGTGTTGCTGTTACAACAAGAAGTGAGAACAGATAATGTACATATACAAACACATATATATTAGATATATCCACTAATCTGGAGATCTACAAGCACAGCTGATCAAATAATCGAAGTTCAGCAACAAACAAAATGACATCGTTGATAGTTCGGTACCAATTTCAGAAATGAAAAATTGACGCACAGAATAAATGTAGTGTACATGCACACGATGAAACAAATGTGGGCCTTATCTTTTTTCTTTCTTTTCCAATATTTCATCACACACTTCTTCTGGTAAGTCTCACAAGAATTTGGAAAGAAACCTCCAATTATCGTTTTGTGGACGCTAAGTTTCTTAATAAGACTTAGCTTTACATCTAAAAAGAAATCTGATTTAGTTTTAAGTACTTACGAAGAATCTGCCCGTCAATCATTTAGTAAACTCATGAAATATCAAGCTATCTTGGAAAAACAAAAAAGAACCATTTTTAAACAAAGGAAGGAAAGAAAAAGACACATTCCCAATAATTCAACTGATGAAACCTTCCAGAATACACAAGCAAACATGAAAAAACCTCAAAAGTCAACTGAAGAGATCTGTAAAAGTAAACTGCAGGGATTTTTTTTTTCCAAAGTTCAATACCTGACCTCCTCTTGAAAAAGAGTTCTAGTTACTTTTTTCTTCTGAGTCCAGCAATAAAATGTTCTCATTTCAGGAGAGTCTTGGCAATGGACTTCACCTGAAGCTTCTTCAGATCGGTGTATGATTGTCCACAGCCGACAAACATCACTGGAGCTCCAGATATGTAAACCATTGATAATGCCGCTCCAACCTATAACATCATCAGGTGCACATTAAAAATTGAGTAATATTCTCAACGCAAAGCTTCCCACCATACAAAATTTTTTACCTTGTCATCAATTGTGTCAAACTTGGTGAGCAAAATACCATCTATCAGTCTGGGATTAGATGAGGTTGAGAGATCAGCTAATTTCTGCCAGAAAGCAAGAAAAACTATGTTAATAGTTTTTTTAAAAATAAAAATTCAACAACCAAATATTCTAGTGATAGCTTGTCTTTATTTGAGATCAAATATCTCTCTGATTTAATTAGATGCAGACCATCTATATGTTAAAATTAAAAAATTCACAAAGGAAATATTTGTAGTCTCCCCATAGAGAGTTTAACAGTGGACTTGATCTGCAAGTTAAATACTAGCTGACGACCCCTTCCGGAAACTAATACCATTGTAACAAGGCAATAACAGTGAGTTGACTACGAAACTTAACTTGATTAAACTTTGACAGCTGATCAACTGCATCATTTCCAACGAGTGCCTCTCCAACAAACAAGACTAGATCGGGATTGTTGAGATAAATGAGCTTTGAAAGAGCTCTCATTAAAGGCTCGTTATCCTGACAAGCATACAACAAGTTCAGAGTTTATCTTTGTTCATAATTGCTCTTGAAAGATTTGTTCAGCCATTTCAAGAACAAATACTTAAAGAGGAAGCAAACTTCTTAAAACAATTCATTTTTTTAAGAAATTGAAGGAAAACCTACTTCAAACAGCAATACAAGCAATCATTAACTGCTTGTATCAGAAAATGGAAAAAAAAACTAGTTAAGTGCTAAACATTAACATGAATGTTGGTCGATACCTGCATCCGACCAGCTGTGTCAACCAAAACAACATCTGAACCACTCCGAGTTGCTTCCTGTATTGCTTCCTTAGCTACAATGGCTGGATCCTTCTCATAACCCTTCTCAAATATTGGGATCTACCATGTTCATTCGAAAAATTCATTTTTAATACCCAGCTCCGTCGAAGAATATCTATTTCATATGAATAATATGAATAGAAGTTAAAATGTCAAACTCATGCATTACCTGCAGCCTTCGTGCATGAGTTCGCAGCTGCTCAACAGCTCCTGAACGGAATGTGTCACAAGCAGCCATCATAACGCTAACCTTATGATGCAGAAGCCAGTATGCCACCTGCAATGACATTTTTCAGTTAGCCCAGTAATGAAAGAATGTTCTTTAAATAATGGAAAATGCAGAATAAAACAGACTTATCAAAACCTTGGCTAGGTTGGTAGATTTCCCAACTCCATTAACCCCAACGAAAACAACAACATATGGTTTTCCAAGCTCCTTAGCAGCTTGCACATCCCTCAGAATGTCAATAGAGCGCTTAGGAGTTAAGATACGGATAAGTGCTTCTTCCATTGCTGCCTGCAGTCAAAATGTAATCACGACAGTGAATTTAGACGTAAAAAAAAGCTGAGGAAATCAAGATTTTAAACAGGTCATATTGAAACAAAACGGTAAAAGTTACAAACCTGTACAGTTGAAGATATCCTCGTAAATGAAGCCAGTTTTTTGCCTTCAAGACTTGCTGCTACAGATTCACAAAGCTTCTCAGCTATCTCCTCAGCCTGCAGTTGCCAAATACTGAGAATACTGCTACAGATCCGGCAATACTGAGGATAATTCTAAAAGCAAAAAAAGTAAAAGACAAAAAGACATACCACGTTCTTGGTCATGAGCCTATCCTTAAGAGCTTTCAGAGCCGGTTCCAAATCTGCCTTCTCCAAGTTTGCCTTGCCTGCAATACTGGGCACAAGCAAAAAATGAGAAATAAGTTACGATCATATATTAACGTGAGCTCCAAGTACAGATGAGACAGAAAAGTAAAATCAATATCGCAATTATCATATGCTTTAGAAATACCCTTCATAATGCAACAGAGAAGTCCCATTACCCTATACCAGGATGCAGCTTTAATTCAACTCAAGGGGGTTAAATTTCAAATATTCAGTAACCCATTGACTTCCCGAATATTCACAAATAACAATCACAGGTTGAACTAAGATTCAATCTCATTATCAAAAGACTAGCTCAATTGACAAGAGTCGGAGCACCAGAAAATGTAACGCTCAAAGTTCCATAACCAGAAACCAGCAAAAATGAGGCACAATGGTAAAAGAAAGTACACACGTATTTACAGCAATAAACATTTGAAGACAGCAGATGCAACTCAAAAAATAAAATCTAAACAGAACAATCAATATATATACATATAAATAATTACCTCTGGAACATAGAAGAAAACCACCCCTTTTTCTTCGCTTCAGGCTTGTTATCGTTCCCCATATCCTCATCGCCTTCAGTTTCACTTTCACTACTGAGAATCTCTTCTTTGTCCATCATACTTTCACCTTGATCTGCTGCCACAACATCTATGTGGTCGTAACTATCTTCGGCCATGGGATCTGTAAAATCCAATTTTGATTCTGGAGGCGAATCATCCCAAACCCTGTTCTTCTTTGTTGCCTTTTTCTTCATGTCCACCTTAGAGTCCTCCTTGTTAGTAATAGTGTCTTTTTTCTTCCCACCTTTACTTCTTAATTTCTGAAGTTTACTTACATCAAAAGCTCCAATGTTGGAACCAGTATTTTCTTTACCATTAGTAACAGCTGTTACCCTAGATTTTTCCATGTTGGTATGATTGCCACCGGTGACTTTGGCGCTATCACCATCCCCACCGTCATTCCCAGAGCCAAATTCGCTTTTATTCCTTTTCCCTCCTTCAAATCCAGCTTTTTGTAACTGTCCTTGCTTCCTGCTGTTTACAGGCTTAATCAGTTGCTTTGATTTTTTCAGTTCCTCAGTTCGAGCTTCTGCCTCCATGCGAAGCTGCCTAAACATCTCATCAAAATCATTATATTCAGTCCTTTTCGGGTCATAAATCTTGGAGAACTCATGCTTAACCATTGAAAGTAAATCATCCACATAGAGCAGGTGGAGAATCCGCTGATAAACAGCAACAAAAACGAGACCAAGCTCGTTATGGAATGTCCACTTGAGGGTGTAAGCAGCACCTGGAGCATCATAATTATAAGATGCTGCCCCAGACCTTTCCTCCAAGAGGCAGGAACGGATTAGAGTTTCAATGGGCGATCCCTTCAAAGCATTGCCAAGCTCTTTGCACGTCCACAGGATTAACCCTCCTCTAGTAAAAATAAGCAACTGTTCTAGCATATTAGTATCCTGCAAATAAACCAAGCTAAATCAATAACTAAAAACACCAAAATTTTGAAAAAAAACTAATACAAAATCTAAACTTCCAAATATGGATGGCAACAGGAGAGGTCAAGGCAGAAACCCCTGCCTGCCGACCACCCATGTTCAATTCAGGAATATATCCCCATTTCCCCACCAAGCAATGAGATAATTTAACCCCAACTTCAAGTCACATATGGAAGTTTTTTGTTTTAAGATGAGTTCGATCTCCTAAACAGGCATCTCCAGCAACCATACAATAAAGGACAAATATATTAAAGGAAAGCTATCAAGATTATTAATGATTAATCATCCAGCACAGTATTGACTAAAACAGAATCCAGATGATTAAGTCATGTAAATGGACGGTCAAACTTCTTTTTATTTCCTTGAGAATATGTAATGCAAATAATGTTCAAGGAAAGAATCCCAATCCTGCAACCTCGAACATTCTGCTATCTTTCAATTTATGATTTTTAATTTACGATTTAACCTACTTTCTGCTAGGTTCGTGAACTCTTATATGTTAGATAACTCTTACTAAAGAGAGCTAAAACTCTTAACATGCATCTCCATTAACCATCTGGTGGGGTTTTTACATATAAGGAAAGCTTTCAAATTCAAAATAATATTCGCCATCCAGCAAAATCTTGACTTAGAAACACTTTACAAGAATTTCATCATATAAATGCACAATGAAACTTCCGTCCGTATTTCCAATAAATTTGCTACGTCAAACCCATCCAAGAAAAGTCTCAACACCCAAAGATGATATGATACCCCTATTGTGAGTCAATTATTCAAGGTCAACTTCTACTTACACATCCTCACAAGAAAGAAAAGAAAATAGTCCTAGCACATGCATTCAGTTAATGCTATTAGATAAAGAAGCGATAAACAGAAGATCATCCTTTTTTGGGACTTTTCAGTAATCAAAATTTTCCATTAGTAAGAAGCTGAAATTCGAGCGAATAAAAAATTAACATGTAAATAAATGTTGATACAAGTAATGATAATGAGACATCGCAAATATATAATACTACAATTTTCACCTCTGTCATCATCCACAAACATGCAGTTCAATGAGACAAAAGGCAATTACTAAACCAAGATTTTCAATCTCAACAAAATAAAACTAGAAAGATTATACAACTGATATAGAGATAGATGAGTCATTCAAATATTAAGCACAAACAATCATTCAATACTGACTAAAAACACGTCACAAGAACTCCATCACATAAATACAAAGCCAAACTTCCTTTCGTTTTCCTGCAAATGTTCAATACCATTCACGAGATCAGGCCCCAGCAAACTTACACGCTAGGCTTTTTTTCTCTCTAAAGATTCGTACATGTGATAGTAACTTAAATATACCAAGAGATGATACAATTTAACCTAAATTCTGCTATATGTGTATATTCTACTCGCATCTCATCCTCTTTTCGATCGTTTTCCCCTGACACTTCTCCTTCTCAGCCTTTTTATCCTCAAACCTCCCAAAAAACCCTAATCTCTCTCTTTTTTCTCTTCTCCGATTTCTCTCTTAATCTCTTTCTATCGGATTCCCCTTCTCGTTCTTTTCAATTTTCCGAAATGGCTTTTGTCGATGCATCAGGTAAGGGGGAAGGGATCGCGAGAAACAGCACTGTTTCAGTTTCCTAAATCTAGGCCGGATAAAACCAAAAACAAATCGAAAGCTTTTGAGAATCAATCATTAAACGAATTCGATTCGACATACCTGTTTTTCCTCGAGGCTTGAAAACTCCTAGAAAATAAGAAGACGAAAAAAAAAAAAGAGAAAAGAAAATGATATGGAGACGAAAGAAAAAAAAAATGAAACAATTTTGAACCCTGAAACTTTTCTGTGTGTTTATATAGGGGGTGTCTCAGTGGAGAAGGGTATTTTGGGAATTTCATGCCCAGTTTGACTCGGACGCGGCGGTGACCAACAAATGTTCCCACGCCGCACCGCCTCCGTTGACTCACGACTATCAGTGTTATTTACAAAATTGAACTAATTTAATTCTATTAAACATTATTTTATAAATTATTTTAAATAAAAAAATTAATTGACTCAGTTAAAATCCATATATTCAAACAATAATTTTTAAATTTTTATTTAATTTTTATTAATAAAATTTCAATTAAGCAGTGTAATTTTTGTTAATAATTATAAATTACATAATTTAATAACATATAATTATATATGTTTTTATAGTGACCAAAATGACCATCTCAAAGGTAGATTATTAGCGAAAATATCAAATTAAAAAATATTATTTGAATATGTCAAGAAATTAACTATAATTTTTGCTTACTTAAATTAGAATAATACAATTTTTAATTAATATAATTTGAAATGTATTATCTAAATTTAATATAACATTAAAATTTTTTATTATGGTTATACATTTTACATTGTACTAAAAATTAATTTTTAAAAATAAATTTCAAATAATTTTTAACCTTAAAATATTATTAGTGTTAAAGTTAAATATATAGTTCATTAAAAATTAAATAAATAATATTCTATAACAAAAGGAATAAATATATATTTTTTATATAAAACGTAAAATTATTTTGTCAAATTTTGTTAATAATTTGATTATCTTTTATATTATTATTATTATTATTATTTTGATGAGATTTATTAATTTTTTTATTATTTTTTAGTAACTATCTTATTGTTTTCATTATTTTATTTTTATAAATGTTTTGGACCGAACCGAACCCGGATTCGGGTTCACACCAACCCGAAAAGGTAGGTAGTCTAATTATTCTTGATCCGGTCTACTCATAACCAGGAGCCGGATTAATCCAGCTCGTTAATTTCGTTGACCAATCATCGCCGAGGTCAGCGAGCAGCAAATCTAATTTTCCCTCCTATAAATTCAATGCGTCTGGATTCGCGCCAAGCATGTTTTCCACTAACCTTTTTAAATTTTCTCCAGATACTTCCCAAATTCCCTGCTCTTCCATCTCCAGAGCAATACTGCATGCTGAGCGGCCTGAGGCATGCCTCATTTTCATCAAGCTCCTTATTGGAATCCGCCATCGGCGGGGAGAGCACGTGGATCCTTCGTCGCCGTCGCCTTCTCCCTGCATAGAGTCAGGATTTTGGCGTGCGGTGATCCCTGAATCTGCCAGGCATTTTTTTTTTTTTTTTTCTTATTTAACATAATTTCCTAACGAATTCAATTGTATACTTAAGGTTGGATAAAATATGATTTTATGCAGTTCTGCATAGAGAGTGAGAGACAAGAGCCGCTTGGGATCGAAGAAGAGCTTGAAGATAGATATGGACATCTATCTTATTTGGTGGAGCGAGGATGAGAAAAAGGATGCTGCAGACGAAAGAGGAATTCAGTGCAATCACAGGACAAGTCACATTACCATGATGGATCTTCGAGTCAATGATGGTCCTCTATGCTGGAATAACGCTAAGGCTTCGAAAAGGAATATTAATCGTCCATGACTCTAACTGAGAGATCTGAATCATGTAAATCTCAGGTTAATACTTTTGGTCCTCGCCAACTTCCAAGTTTCACTGGATTAAGCAACTTGACAGTGACTAAACATATTTTGACACACTACTTCTATATACTTTTATTATAATGTCAAGTTCTTCATGGAAGTATGTGTTCTGTGATTAGTTCTGTTGGTTGCCAAAAGGATTCCTTATGGTAAACAAGTGGAGGATGATTTGGAGGACTCCGCTAATTTTCCTGTTAACAGTCCCAAGGTAAGTTTTTCTTTTTCAGAATTATCTCTTTTGTGATTTTATTATTTTATTACATTTTTCTTGTTTATTGATCAGAATTAGTTTTCTGATCCACTTTTGATTTTTTATATGTATGTATGTATGTCTTACTCTTAGATAATTAAAATATATAAGTAATTTGGTTTTATTTATTATTTTAGCTATTAAGTAGTTGAGATTTATAAGTTCATAAAGTTATGAACTCTTGAAAAATTAGTGAAAAACAAATTTGATTTCTTGCGCATATATGCATTACTCAGAGGCCAAAACCAACACGGTATGCCCGGTGTATACACTAAATACCTACTTGGTTTAAATAGAAAGCTAATTAGATTAACAATTCAATCCTCATTTGCCTCGTCGTCATCATTATATATCCTTTTGCGAGTCATGAATGGATCAACGCCAATTGTCTTACCTGCCCCAATATGGGAGGGGGCAGTGGCAAGCTTGGGACTATCAGAATTTAGATCAAGAACATTGCAGTATTGTTGAACAACTAAAACCGATGATCTCAAAGAGAAATTAGAAGAAGCTAAGATGTCTCCTATAATTCCCAACTCCTGGCAACTCTCCCAATCTGACAACCCTTTTAGCAATTTCGATTTGACTCCCAACTCTCCTCTTCCCACGATGCATAAATCATACTTATCTTCCAAATCTTTTATCACTGTTATTATCTCCGATCCGTCATTCACCACTTTCTCTATGTAAGTCACAGATGAAAGATTCATTGTTTTGAAAGTAAACTCGTATAAACACTCGCTGTCTTTTTCCTTCTCCCTTTGCCATGTCAATTCTTCTTCCAATTCGGATTCCCCGTCAACCCCAGTACCCTTTTGATACATCTGGACTCTTGAGGCTTCCTCACCCGCCACAAATCTCACCACTGTCAACTCTATATTAGGATATCCACCCATCCTCCAAGCATACATCAAAGCCTCTCGATCATCAGCCCCGCCAAGGAAGAACATGACCACCTGTTTTCTCTTGGGTGCAACGTACGAATCACCCGGACCGTGTTGGGACGCAATGTGCAAAGCGCCCATTCCTCGGTCCACCAGTATGCCGACTGAGCAAGGCGCTGTTGTTAGTACAATCTGGTTGATGTTCGCAAATTCATCGTTTACCTTTTCCATGGTACCAGTGGCGGTTAACTGCCTATGATACGGCAGGATGATGAAACTCACACACTTATCCTCCGCCATGCTGCAGATGTCGTCGTGCATGGTGTCATACGGGGAGACGGCAGTCACGGTGTGGGTTCTGACGAAGCTCTTCTCCTCCTCAAGATGTTCAAAGGCGTTGACTATGTGAGTTCCAGACTCTGCATTATTAAACTGGTCGCCTCTAGTTCTGTACTCATTGTTGGTAATGAGTATGGAGGCTGCGGTTCGGCCGGTGAGTTCGACGAGATGCATGGCGAAAATGCAAAGAGGAGAATTTGAGGTGGGATTACATGCTCGCATGAGGTTGGTGATGCTTAATGCATTTTGCAGGTTGTGGACGCAAGCTAGGATTCGGAATTCTCCATGTTGCTTCACTTTTTCAATGGTTCTCTTCTTGTTTTGTCTTGGAATCCTTGTGGGCTTGTGAGTTAGATATAAGATCGGCTTCGTTAGACATGTCATAACCAGGAGAGAGAGCATCATTATTGTGAATGTCTTGTTGTCCAAAACCTAGAAATTTACAGTAATGAATTAGGAGAAGAAGAGGAAGAGGAAGAAGAAGAAGAAGAAGCAGATTAGAATCACCTTCATGTCACGACCGACATTGACGATGACTTGAGCTAAAATCCCTTTTGTATTCATGAGCAAGCCGAGAGCCAGGCCGTCTTTAGGTGGCACGCCATAGATGAGCGAGACAAGGTAAGTGCTGATAATCTTGGTTGCGCAGTTCGCAATTACAGTTCCCACAATGAGTAAAGGAGATGTTCCTATGAACATGTGACTGAAATTGAACCTCAATCCGCTGCTGAGAAAGAACAGGGGCATTAAAATAGCAGATATGAAATTATGAATCTTCTCCACGATCAAATCTCTGATAATATGCCCCTCTGGCATTATAATCCCGAACATGAAGGCACCCACAATCGCATGTGCACCCGATAGGTCAGTGATGAGTCCGCAGAGCAAAACCCCAGCTAAAATAAACGTGATATGGTTGTCAGTCACACGTTTTTTCGCTTTAGTGGCTCTTGAAATTGCCCATGATAGAAACGGCCGTACGATAAACCAACAGAAGATACCGAAGGTGATGGTGGTTGCCCATGCCCAGATGTTGCCGACGGCGGTGAAGATTGAAACGATGAGTATAAGATGAAGCCAAGCGAGCAAATCAGAAATAATGGCTGCCACCATTGCTGTCTTGCCGATTTCTGTTCTGAGGAGCTTGAGATCTGAAAGGATTCTGACAAGGTCTGAGAAGTTTGTGGCGCTGAGAGTCACCGCCCAGAATACACCTTTAATACCTTCTTTGGAGAATATGCCGTCGGTTTTCACAACTTCACTGTAGAAGAACATGGCTACGGCGAAGGAGAAGAGAATTCCAGTGATTGCAATGCTGAGAGCTTTTGACCCAACTCGCTTCATTAGTGACAAGTCCATTTCTAGACCCACCAAGAACATGTTGTAAACCAGAGCTAGGTTTGCAAAACTCTCCAGCACTAGAGCATATCTGTAAGGAAATATAAAACCACGCACCAGGAGATTCTCTCCAATCCCAGACGGACCCAATAATATACCACTCTGCACAAATTAGTATTCATTCATATAATTCAATAATCACATCTACCAACAAAATTGTAAAATTTTATTTTTTACAATAAAATATTCACGATTAAAACACATTAACAAACTCACATAGTAAAAAAAATAAAATAAAATGATTGCTTACGAGCATTTGGGCAACAAATCGAGGTATTCGCAGAAATTTGGCCAAAGAGAAAACGGGGCGAAAAACAGCGTTGCCGATGAACAATTGCATTAAGAAGAACGGAAAGGATGTGCCGGCGACATGCGGGTCAGTCGTTCTGACCGGCGGTGACTGGAAAGGTGTGAACATTGTGGTTCTATTTTTCCAACTACATATGTTAATTCCACCGCCATTTTTGTTGAGTACAATTGCCAGATCCGGAGAGGGCCTCAAAATTGCTAGCGTGCTGTTCGTGGCGGCGGGAGTCCGGAATGCCATTAATAATCACCGACGATACAAACCTCAGCTAATTAATTAACTTTCATTAATTGAAATTATCATACAAGATTCAAGAGTCTCTTTACCGTAATTTGTTAATTAGTTTTTTAATTAATAGCTGTGATTAATTATAATCTTGCTCAAAATTGTGGTTTTTCCTGTAGGAAGTTGGAACTAACCCAATTCAAAATTTTATGTACAGGAGGACAGCTCCTGCTTTTAATAGAAAAAATCCTGTAAACTTACTAGAAAGAAATATATATATATATATATAATTAATTTAACTGGTAAACTCTAATTTTTAAATTTTATTAATGTTTTAAATATCATTAATTTTAAAATATAAAAAAGTAATACTTTTAAACTTGAATTTTATATAATATATTAAATTAATAATTTCAAATAATTAATTGGACTGATTTTTTTTTAATAAAAAGATTAAATTAATAAAAAATAATTTAATTAATAAATTATATTTTAATAAGAATTAATTATTTTTAAAAATAATAGGACAAGATTAATAGATCAAAAATGATTGAATAATAACAAAAAAAAAAAAATTCAAGTGCGATTAATTAGAATACAAGAATATTAATTACAAATAATCTTAATTAACTAAACACCTACATTACCAAGCCAGAATAATAATGGAGGTTGAGCAATAGCTACCAACAAGAGAAGATAATTTCTCTTGCTAGAGTAACAATGCTTCTCTGATCTCCTCACTTCTGCAATCAAAACTCTTTTCATTATCTTGACAAGCAACGTTCCCATGCACAAACATTCCCAGAAAATTAGAAAATAAAAGCAGTAGATTCCGAGAATTCGTCCGAGCAAGACGACCGAGACTGCGACGAAGGTGTATCCGCTGTACGCCACCACATCGAGCAACGGTATGTCTCCGTCACCGAGGGAATGTAGCACAGCTTCAAGCAGAAGAACTTGGAATAACCAGCAAAGAAGGCCGTTGGTCAGTTGCACTCCCATAGCTCCTGGGCTAAAACTGTAGTACATAAATATTTAGCAAAAATTAAATATATATATATATATCTACTGTAACGTGTATAACAAAATTCAAAAATATGGTAGTACTCTCAAAATAATTTAATTAGGATTTTTTTTTTGAAAATGAAATATTAATTCCTAGATATGCCAGCAGTTTACTCTTTTTCCGGCGGTTTTGACAGTCATTATATACATCAATATATATATATAGTCTACATTTCAAATTCAATAACATGAAAAACCAAAGTAAAAAACATTAAAAGCTTTTATCAATAGAAGATCCACCACATGCAAACGAACAAAACGTTTATATACATAATACATATATATATATATATAGAGAACAGAATCAAGTCTTTCATAATATGTTCTTAATAGATACTGAAAATGGGTTTAAATGTAATTACAATTATAATTATAATTACAATAATCTTGTCTGACTTACATTCCAGTGATACCCAGAAAAAAACCAGCCAGAACCAGGTAAGTACCAAATGCCATCAATGGAATATATAAATCTGGTGCATTGATATCATAAACTGGAGGCTTGTATATCAACTCTCCCCCATGTGTCTCTGTTGCTCTCATCCAATGTCCCTACATATATATATATATATATATATACACACACACACATATACTTACTTGAACAAGAATTAATGGGCATACTTAACAACAAAATTAAATTAACCTTTTTACCCTATATAGAAATGGGAACAAAATCAACTTCAATTTGTTTATTACATAATCATTGTCCACTTCGAAGTAGTATTGTGGGTTCGACAAATATCTACTAATCTGTACTTATTCGAAGAATTAACACAGTTAGTTAAAAAAATAAAGTACAACAATATTTTTTCGTGTATACATTTATAGACATACGTATAAACATATAATACTTACATTACCATGCACATAATTTGAGCTTGAGCCAAAGAGTTTTTCGCCATAAGCCGTGAGTTCGGTTTTGATCATATCCGAGCCAGCTCCGTGGAGTACATTGCGAAATGAAGTATTGTTTTGATGATTTGGTGGGTGGTAGATATTCAAGATATGTGTATGACTTCCTGAATTCTGATGATAATTGTACATATTTTCTGAAATTGTCTTGAAAAGAAAAATTAAAATGAGAAAAGAAGAAAAGGGTGTTCTAAAATGATCAAGAAAAATGTGTTCTTCTATCTTTTTTTTAAGCTTTATGTATACGTATGTATTGAAATCAAATGGTTAGGCCATTTAATGGACGCGTGCGGACGTGGCTTTATCTGATTGGGCCTTCATAATGCTGTGCCAACGTACGTCGAAGTTAGCCAAAGCACTTTTGGTAACACCACCAACCTTATCGGCTATTCCGTTCTTTAAGACGAGCACCGTAATGTCTGGTCGTGATCGGCTGACATTTTAGAAATATTTTTTTTTTTATTCAATCAAAATAAATTCTTTTTGAAAAATAAAAATAAATTAATTACCTAAAATTTTATGCAAAATATTCTAATTTTATTATTTATTTTACAATAATTATACAGGTATTAATCAAGATTAGTAATTTTTTACATAATAAAAAATTAAAATAGTTATTAAAAATTTAAATTTAAATTAATATTTTAAGAAGTTTTAATGATGTAATATATAAAGGTTCGGAATTTAAATAAAAATAAAATCATAAATTAAATACGAAAACGAAATAATAGAGTTTAAGATTTATATTTTTTATAAGATAATTTAAAATATTCAATAGGAATACAAGAATGCCCATTCTAAAAGAACAAATAAAAATTAAAGAAATAAATAAAAGGCAACATACTGAGCATTCTAGTATGACATTCATTAGATTTTGAAGGGAGTACGGGTGGTGAACTATTCACAACTCTCCTATTGATCGGGATCCTGGTCATGATTCTCTTGATCTGAAATAGTTAATAAAATGGTAAGTTATACTAACTCAGTAATAATATCACACTACTCACCGATACAGAAATTAAAAGTTGGTAAAAATTATAAAAACAATCAATAAAACTCTTGAGTTAAGTAAATTCATTTATCATAAGAAAAACCATTTATTGCATATATTTACCGTTGCGAGATTTCCAAAATCGACCTATAGAGACAATAACTCAAATAACATTTCAATCTCATTTTCAAATGAGTAATAACAATCACTTCTTTTTTTATTTATCTACTAGTATCCCTGGCTCATAAAGATGTCTCACTACGCGTGAACTAATATTCAACATTGTCAACTAATCGTCGTCCCCATACCCGGTCCGGTATGAGTACCAAAAGTATCATTTTTCAATACTTCTTCCGGTATGAAGGTGAATTGGACTGTTCCCATACCTTATCCGGTATGAGTGCCAAAAATACCATTCCTCAATATATCGTCCGTTATAAGGCAACGTTCACGGTAGGGTTCCCTATGTATCCGGTTCGTCCAACATCTCCTAAAATATCCAGTAAGACTGTCATTCATTAATTTACATGACCAAACAAGTTTTCGTTTGCATATTAATTTCTAATTTCACAAATCAACCGTAAATCTCGCAAGATAAACAATATATATATCAAGAAAACACAATTGAATCATTCAACCATTCTATTATATCATCATGTATTTAAAGCTATAAATTCAACAATCAGTTAAACATGATAAATAAAGAACTAACGAGTTTCGGCTCTATTAGTAACCTGTAATTATTCTCAAAATTTTTTAAATTACACAGAATACCATATTATCGATTATTAAGCTTCAATTCCATAATCGAGAATAATGTGAGGGATTCTTACCCGAATCGGTGTCTAAAATACCAAACTTTCTACTATGCCTACTGCCGGTCCCCGGGTTTCCTGAATTTTTTTGCGAGAATTAAAACACGCCTCATGTACCTAAAAATATCATAAAAATTCAAAATCAGTATTAAAATTTCTTTTCCAGCAAATTTTGGGATTCTTGCATGGCGGCACCACCGCCCGCAGCGGCAGTTTGGCTCGGCCTAGCCATTTTTAGCCAGCTTTGGCTGATTTCAGTCAGTTTTATACCCACCCCTGCAAGAAAACAAGTTAGAGGGTCTCGGTTATCTAAAAAAAAAAACATAAACTTACCGGTGGTGAAATTTTTTGGTGTGGTAGCTCCGCCGGTTCACCTTCGCGGCTGGACGTTTTTTTTTTGTCAACCTGTAGAAAACAGAACGGTAAACACAATAATAAAAAAATCGCATAAAACGAAAAACGGGAAGGGGCTCATCGAAGGAGGTTGTGTGTTTTGCCCATGGCGGCACCGCCGGGCTTTACCCGTGATTTTCGGCTCACCCACCATTTGTTTTGCTCCAATTTGGTAATTGAGGTGCTCAAAATAAAATTCCGAGCTGATAGAAGAATTTTTACCTTTTTTGGTAGTCAGAGGTGGCTCCTGCACGACGGTCAGCTCCCTTCTCCAACGACTAGTTCTTTTTATCCGGCAGAAGGCTGGCGATTAAAGTTTGGGTTCGATGTGATGCAAAATATTTATACCCGTCTCGCGTTAATTTAGACCATTCATCGCGTTGATATCGACCATCCGATCACATTTAAAGAGAAAATGAATCTAGATCGTTTATCGAGATTTGATATCGACTGTCCAATTGCGTTTAAAGAAGAAATGAATCTAAATCGTTTATCGTATTTAATCGCGACTGTCCGATCGCGCCTGAAGAAGAAACGAATCCAGATTGTCCACGCGCATGGGAACACTTCTGGACCGTCCGATCGCGGGGCATGCAGATCACCAGTGTGGCCTATCACGTCGCACCGAGTCAGTGTATCTTGTCATGCAGCGCATTGCGGTTCATCGAGGCTACTAACTGGACGGTCCTACGTGACGTAGTTTTCTTTAATTCCGTTCGAATCTCCAATTTCTTATTTTTCTTTCAAAACCACCATCTGAACCCAAAATTTCACTGTTTTTTCCAATTTTGTTTTCAATTTAATCTTCAACCTATTTTTTTTCCATAATTTTCCATTAAATCAAAATTTATAAATTTTAAAAATAGATTTTTATATATATTTTTAATATTAAAATTAATCTCGGGCCAAATTTCGAACCCAGGTATTAATACTCTTCCCCCTTTAAAAGAAATTTAGTCCCTCAAATTTATCTCCCTCCCCTCAATCAAATAGTTGGAGATACTAGACTCTGAAGTCTGATTATATCTCCCATGTGGCTTCTCTTTGTGTGTAATTCTGCCATAGTACCTTAACTAAGAGAATTTTTTGGTTGCAGAGTACTCTACTCTTTTGGTCTACAACGTCCACTGATACCTCCTCATAGGACAGATCCTCTTAGAGTGAAAGGGGCTCGTGGGCTAAGATGTGAGAGGGATCCGAGTTGTACTTACGTAATATGGACACATGAAACATATTATGGACTCTAGATAGTTCTGGAGATAGTGCCAGTCTATAAGCGACGGTACAAATTCTGTCTAAGATCTCATATGACCCAATAAACTGGGAATTTAATTTCCTCATTTTGCCAAACTTATTGATTCTCTTGAAAGGGGTGACCTTAAAGAACACTTGATCACCTTTCTCAAATTCTAAATCTCTCTTCCGGGTGTCCGCATAACTCTTCTATCTGCTCAAAGCTGTTTGTATGTTCTTCATGATCTTAACTATTTTCGCTGTAGTCTCCTCCATAAGATTTGCGTCGAATAATTTTCTATCATTCACCTCTTCCCAACAGATCGATGATCTGCATGGGCGGCTATATAACGCCTCGTACGGAGCTATGCCGATACTTATTTGGTATCTGTTATTGTAGGTGAACTCTAATAAGGATAAATGATCATCTCAATGGGCCCCGAAGTCAAGAACACAAGCTCAGAGTATATCCTCTAGTGTGCGGATCATCCTTTCTGATTGTCCATCGATATGAGGGTAGAATGCGATACTAAAAGATAATTTCATTCCCATGACTTGCTGAAAACTAAACTAGAACTAAGAAGTGAACCTGGGGTCCCTATCAGATACTACTGTCACTGACACTCTATGTAACCTAACTATCTCCCGGATATATATTTTTACTAGCTTGTCTAATGGATCAGTCATCTTGATGGCCAAGAAGTGAGAAGAATTGGTGAGCCGATCAACAATTACCCAAATGACATCATGTCCCGAGCGTGCCTTAGATAATCCTGTCACAAAATCTATTATGATGTATTCCCACTTTCACTCTTAAATTAGTAATGGTTGAAGTAGTCTACTTGTGCGTTGATGTTTTACCTTGACCTGCTGACATACTACACACTTGAAAATAAAGTTGGCCACTTCTCTTTTCATCATGTTCCACCAAAACCAGGATCCAATATTTTAATACATCTTAGTGCTTCCGAGATGTATGAAAAACTTTGAGCTATGAGTCTTTGTTATAATATCCCTTTTCATCTCACTGTCACATGGAACACACATGCTATCCTGAAATCTGAGTAACCCATCAGTAGAAACTCAAAATTCTGAATTTACTCCCTGTTCATCAAATCCGTAAAAATAGTTGGTGCGTTGGTTAGTCTAAATGGTATGACGATGAACTCATAATGTCTATACCTAGTTCGAAAAGCTGTTTTGAGAATGTCTTCTATCTTGATCTTTATCTGATAGTAACTTAAACGCAAATCTATTTTGGAGAAGACTTGGGCACCCTGCAACTGATCAAAAGGTCATCGATCTTGGGGAAGGGGTACTTGTTCTTGATCGTGACCATGTTCAGTTCTCTGTAGTCAATATATAACTTTAACGTCCCATCCTCCTTCTTTGTAAATATGACTCCAGCACCCCAAGGGAACACACTATGTTGGATGAACCCACTATCCTGCAGTTCATTGATATATTTTTTCAACTCTTCCATCTCAACACAACTCATGCGGTAAAGGGCAACCGAGATAGGCTGGGTGCTTGACTGTAGGTGTATAGTGAATTCAACTTCTATGTCCACTAGTAGTTCGGGTAGTTCATCAGAAAACAAATCCAAGAAGTTTCAGACTATCAGAATCTATCGAATACAAATTTCTTTCTTAGGTTTACCTAAGTAGAGAAAACAGCCGAGTTAAAGCACTTGGTAATAAGAAATTTTCCATGAGGGAATAATGTTTCAAAAATTTTATTAATTTGTAAATGATTCTTCATTAAGAAAGTTGAATACAAGTTTCTTGTGAAAATAATCTATAGTAGCGTGATACGCCGCTAGCTATTTCATTCATAGGATTATATTAAATTCCCCCGTGTCAATCTCTATTAGCTCCACACTAATTCTCTATTTGCTATATTTATGATACAGACTTTGTATATAACGTCTCTTAGTAGTGTCATACTCTTAAAAGTAGATACAAACAACACCAAATTAAGTCTTTTAGATAATACATTCAAGTTTAGTGTAAAAGTATGTGAGACAAATGAATGTGAAACACCAGTATCAATCAAAACATGTGCAAGATGGTTATATATAGTGTACATACCTTGTATCACGTCTGGGTTAGTTTCTGCATCTTGCTGAGTGAGGTTGTAAGCTCTACCCTAGATAGAAGGTCTATCCTGATTTTGATTTCTCGGGCACTCTTTCACATAATACTAGACACTCCCACATATATGGCAAGTATTATTGAGGCGATAGTAGGGTCAGTCCCCATGATCATTGGCACAGTGCTAGCAAGTCCTACCGCATCCTATTGCTGAAATTTGAGAAGTCTGAGTCACTGGCCTAAGTCTTTTGTTCTGCTGAATATCTGCAGTGGATGCTGGTCTGCGGTGTGAAACCGGGGGGCCTGAGGTTCTCCACTACTTGAGGAAAAATATAAAAGTTCCTCTCTACTAGTTGTGCATTGGTTAGAACGGCTGAGTAAATACTGAGCTCGAACACATACAGCTGCTGTATAATCTTAGGACGGAGGCCCCACTCGAACTTTTTTACCTTTCTACCTTCATCCATCATGTTCTTAGGGGAATACCGGCTAAACTCTAGGAATTTTTGGGTATACTCTAACATAGTCATATAAGCCTAGACCAGATGTGCAAACTCTATTTTCTTCAGATGTTGGAGATGCTTTAAGAGGTATTTTGCATTGAAGGTCATCAAGAACTGTTCCCAAGTGACTAGAATGGGCAGGGTGACCTACTTGAGTTGCCACCAGTGACTTATCTCTCCTACCAGCATGTAGGTGGCAAATATAACCCTCTGTTCGGGAACCACCCCAAGAGTCATAAAAGCCTTCTGTCTCAGCTAACTAATACTCAGTCTCTTTAAAGGAGGATGCTCTTATAAAAGTAAATAGGTTATCTTTTGTACCTCTCAATGTAGCTTGGGTCCATTATGGGTGGAATTGAGTCTCATGAAAAAGGGACTAAATTGTGTTGGGGAAGGACCGGATGGCCCTGTGGTGGTACTGGATGCTACGGTGGAGGAACCATATTATACTGTGATGGTATCAGATGATGCAAATGGGGCACCAGACCATACTGTAGTGGTGCCGGATTGTACTATAAAGGAACAGGGTTGTACCAAGGTGGCTCAAACTATGGCAACGAGGGAGGATTAGGTAGCTCCCTCATTTCCTCCTAGGCCTGCTAGGCAGCAATGAGTCTCTCCAGTATTTCAAAGTGTCGACCAACATCCTCTTGAAGCGAACTCTCCCGGGCTGCTCGGTTTAGTGGGGGTCTTCCTCTCCTCATCTATCTGTACTTGCATTTCATAAGGAATGGTTGAGCAATAATTCATTTTTTTGGTATTTCCTAAAGTTTTTGTGTAAGGAAAGGTTCTGAGAAACGCGACTCTGATGCCAACTGTAAAGGCCTAGAACTTAAATAGAAATAAAATCATAAATTAAATATGGAAGAGAAATAATAGAGTTTAAGGTTTACATTCCTTACACAATAATTTAGAATGTTTAATAGGGTTACGAGAATGTCCTTTTAAAAAGAATAAATAAAAATCAAAGAAATAAACAAAAAACAACATACTAAGCATTCTAGGACAACCTTCACTAATTTTTGAAGAGAGTCTGGGTGGTGAATTATTCACAACCCTCTTGTTAACCAGGATCTGGGTCTTAATTCTCTTGATCTGGAATAATTAATGAAAGGGTGAGCTACATTAGCTCAGTAAGAATATCACACTACTCTCCGATACAGAAACTAAAGATTGGTAAAAATCATAAAAATAACCAATAGAGCTCTTAATTTAAGTAAATTCATTTATCATAAGAAAAATCATTTATTGCATATTTATTGTTGCGAGATTTCTAAAATTGACTTGTAGAGACAATAATTTAAATAACATTTCAATCTCATTTTCAAGTGAGCAATAACAATCACTTTCCCTTTTTATTTGTCTATTGGTATCCTTGAGGACCCAAAAGAATGTCTCACTACACGTGAACCAATATTCAACATTTTTAACTAACCAGCCATCCTCATACCCTGTCCGGTATGAGCGCTAAAAGTATCATTCCTCAATATCTCGTCCGTTATGAGAGTGAATCAGGCCGTTCTCATACCCTGTCTGGTATAAGCGTAAAAAATACTATTCTTCGATACCTCTTTTGGTATGAGACAACGTTCACGATAGGGTTTCCTATGTATTCGATTCGTCCACTATCTCTCAGGATATCTAGTAAGGCTGTCACTCATTAATTCACATGATCAAACAATTTTTTGTTGGCGTATTAATTTCTAATTTCACAAATCAACTGTAAATCACGCAAGATAAGCAATATATATATATCAAGGAAGCACAACTGAATCATTCAACCATTCCAGTATATCATCATTTATTTAAAGCTGTAAATTCAACAATCAGTTAAACAAGACATATAAAAAACTAACTGGTTCCGGCTTCATTAGTAACTTGTAATTATTCTCAAAGTTTTCTAAATTACACAGAATACCATATTATCGATTATTAAGCTTCAATTCTATAACAGAGAATAAGGTGAGAGATTCTTACT
This sequence comes from Carica papaya, assembly GCF_054855325.1. Lineage (NCBI taxonomy): Eukaryota > Viridiplantae > Streptophyta > Magnoliopsida > Brassicales > Caricaceae > Carica > Carica papaya. Next base: position 28,357,725 of record NC_142315.1, on the reverse strand, counting down.
TGAATCGGTGTCTGAAATACCGAACTTTCTACTGCGCTTACTAGCAGTCCCAGATTTTCTGAATTTTTCTACGATGATTAAAACATGCTTCACGTACCTAAAAATACCCAAAAAACTCAAAATCAGTGTTAAAATTTCTTTTTCAGCTAATTTCGAGATTCCGACACGATGGCACTGCCGTGCTCCGGAGATGACACCGTCGCCCGCAGCGGCAGTTTGCCTCGGTCTGGCCATTTTCAGCCAATTTTAGCAGATTTCGGCCAGTTTTATACCCATCTTTGCGAAAAAATATGTTGGGGGATCTCGGTTGGCTCAAAAAAATAAAAAAATAAAAAAATAAAAAAATAAAAACCTATCGGTGGTGGAATTTTCTAGTGCAGTGGCTCCACCGGCTCACCTTCGCGACATAGTGTTTTTCTTCGGTCAATTTGTAGAAAATATAATTGTGAACATAATGGTGAAAAAATCGCACGAAACAAAAAACGGGAAGGGGCTCATCGGAGGAGGTTACGAGTTTTGCCTGTGGTTTCCAGCTCACCGCCATTTCTTTTGCTCCAATTTGGCCATGAGGGTGCTCAAAATCAAATTCTGACCGGATAAGAGAGTTTTTACCTTTTAGCGGTCGGAGGTGGCTCCGGCACGGCAGTGAGTGGTAGTTGGCTCCCTTCTCTGGCGACTTGTTCTTCTTATCCAGCGAAAGGTTGGCGGCTAGGGTTTGAGTTCAGTGTGATGCGAAATATTTATATCTATTTTGAATTAATCTGGATCGTTCATCGCATTTGATCTCGACCGTCCGATTGCATTTAAAGAAGAATTGAATATGGACTGTTTATTGCGATTTGATATGGACAGTCTAATCGCGTTTAAAGAGGGAATAAATCTAAATTGTTCATCGCATTTAATCGTGACCGTCTGATTGCGTCTGAGGAGGGAACGGATCTGGACCCTCTACGCCTGCGAGAACGCTTGCGAGCCGTCCAATCGGGGGGCACGCGGATTACTAGTGTGGCCTCTCGTGTGGTACCGAGTCAACGTACCTTGCCACGTGGCGCACTCCAGTTCGTTGAAACTACTGACTGGGTAGTCCTACACGACACAATTTTTTTTAATTACGTTCTGACAACCAGTTTTAAAATTTTCTTTCAAAAATACTATTCGAACCCAAATTTTTATCCTTTTTTTCTCAAAATTATTTTTAATTTCATCCTCATACCGGACGAGGTATTGAGGTTTAGTAAGTTTGGTGCCCATACCGGACGGGGTATGGAAACGGCCCGTTAACTAAAAATATTAAAAGAGATGGTTCACGTGTAGTGGGAACATCCCTATGGACCCCCATGGATACTAGTTGGCTGACAAAGAGAGTGACAATTGTTGTTTGATTTATTGAATATTGATATGAATTTATAATATGTACTATATTACCGAGTATATATGAAATCATGGTATGTATAATGTAATTATGCTGTAGGTTATTTTTATAAATTTCATTACGGTAAGTGGACAGTAAATGATTTTATTTTGATAAATGAATTTGTTTAATTAAGTACTCAATTGGTTGTTTTAGTTTTTTACCAACTTTTATTTCTGTGTCGGCAATGTGGTGTGATATTCTTACTAGGCTAGTATAGCTCATCCCTTATTTAACTATTTCAGATCAAGATGACCAGGATCCAAAGTTCGATCCGCAAGAGGATTGCAAGTAGAATACTACTTTTATTTATTTTTTATTCATTTTCTTTTTTTTTTTGTATTTCTTTTAAAAGAGTAATTCTCGTAGCACTATTCAGTACCTTAAGTTATGTGTGTAAAGAATGTAAACTTTGAATATTTATTATGCTTCCGCACTTTAATTATCATTTATTTTCTTTAAATATTTCTGAGGCCATTACACAGCGATCGCCTCACCCTCCTACTCATTGGGGCCTGATTCTTACCCGACGGCTGGGTATAGGTCGTGCGTTTAAGCTCCATCCATTTTTAGAGTTAGTTGATTCGACATGTGAGTTGTTATGCATTTTCTAGTAACTGTGAGCAAACTGGAAAGAGCCCAATTTGAGAATCGGGCGCCCCCGACGTCCAAATTATAATTTGGAGAAGCGTCCTCAGCAGCAGATCGAGGCCTAAGTCCCCTGAAAGGGGGGCGTTGGAGAAGGTGAGAGCCCCATCATACCCGGACCTTTTCACACTCCGAGGCATTGTCAACGAATCGGGTTGTTTGAAAATACAGTCCAAATCGAACAGATATATTATATTATAATTATAATATTTCAAACATGTAGAATTAAATAAAATTATATATTCAATATATTATCATATAAAAGATATATAAAATAAATCTAATCTATAAAAATCCCCATAATAATATTCCTAGAGACATGAGCTTATTTTTAAGGCAACACTATCACGTACCCTATTAACTACTTACTTGTTTTCATCATTCTTTTTTCTTTTTAAATATTCTTTTAGGAAAGTTGCTTGTTCGTGTTTGCCCATATATATATACACTCACACACATATACACATACATATATACACGTCATATACATTAGTTTTATATATTTATCTACAACCTAGCTCGGTAGTCTCTTAGTTAATGTGGACAAGGAGAAGAACAGAAGACAAATCATACATATTAAAATTTCTCTCTCTCTCTCTCTCTCTCTCTCTCTCCCTCTATCTATTATATATATATACACACACACACAGAGGTATGTATAATAAGTCAAAGCCATGTGCCTCAGCCGTTTGGCATATTATCATGAATAAATGTATCGATTTGGATAATTTGGATCTTAATTAGGTCAATTTATTCAAAACCTAGCTAGCTAGATACTCCATATTTGGTTTGTGATGTATATATATATGTATATATGTATGTCTATATATATATATATATATATACATATATATATGGTTGGCCAACCAAATCTTCAAATTGTAGATATTCTGTCGTCACTCTTTTTGTTACTGGGAGAGTGTTTGGCTAATTTTATAAACGGTGGAAAAAAAAATTATAATAAACTCTTTTCAAATTTATTTCACTTTTTTATTTTCATACTTTGTAGATTTAATGAGTTTATAAGCACACCCACTTAAAAATCTTAAAAATTAAAAATAAAACTAATTAATTAATTTTTTTATTCTTAATTTCAAATGATGTACTAAATATACATGTGTAATACCCTTAAATTAATTTTAATAAATTTAAAATTAATATAGAAATATAATTTTTATTTAATGCAAAAATAAAAAAAAATAAGTAGGGGATGAAATTGAAAATAGTTTTAAAAAAATGTGAAAATTTGGGTTCTGGATGTGTTTTTGAAAGAAAAATTAAAAACTAATGGTCAAAATATAATTTAGAAAAAATGTGTCACGTAGGACGCACAGTCAGCAGCCCCGACGAACCAGAGTGCGCCACATGACAAGACAAATTGACGCGGTGCCATGCGGGAGGCCACGCTGGGGATCCGCGTGTCCGTAATCGAATGGTTCATATTTGTTCCTGCGCACGTGAACGGTCCGGATCCGTTCCCCCATCAGACGCAATCGAATGGTGTAGATTCGTTTCCGCGCACATGAATGGTCCAGATCTGTTCACTTTCATACGCACTTGGACTATCGCGATTAAACGCGACAAACGGCCTAGATTCATTTCCTATTTAAACGTGATTGGACATCCTAAATTAAATCGCGATGAACGGTCCATATTCATTTCCTATTTAAATGCGATCGGACGGTGCAGATCAAACGCGATGAACAGTTCAGATTAAAAAAAATGGATATAAATATCCATCTTCACGCCAAACCCTAACCTTAACGCAGACCGCCCCCCCCCCCCCCCGGGGCTGGAGAAGAAGAGCTAGTCACTGAGAATGGAGCCGATTGTCGCCCGGCGCCACACCGTAGCCACTTCCGATCGCCAAAAGAGGTAAAAAAAAAATTTAATTCGCTTGAAATTCAATTTTGAATACCCTTATAGCCAAATCAGAGCAAAAGAACTGATGGATGAGCTGGAAATTGCAGGTAAAGTCTGACAGTGCCGCTGCAAAAAAAAAAACAAAAAATGCATCTGATAAGGCCTTTCCCGATTCCCGTTTTGTGTAATTTTTTTACCATTGTAACCACTATTCTTTTTTTTACAAGTTGACCGAAGCAAAATATCCAATCGCGAAGGTGAACCGATGGAGCCACCGCACTGGAAAACTCCGCCATCGGTAAGCTTTGGTTTTTCGATTTTTTTTTGTCAATCGAGGCTCCTTAACGTATTTTTCCGCAAGAATGGGTACAAAATTGACTGAAATCAACCGAAAACGTCCAATCCGAGATAAACCACTAGGCGACGGTGTCGTCACTGGAGCACGGCAGAGCCGCCGTGCCGAAATCCTAAAATTGGCCAAAAAAGGTTTCTAACACCGATTTAGAATTTTTGAGATATTTTTAGATACTTAAAATGTGTTTTAATCCTTAAAAAAATTTAGAAAATCTAAGAACCACTGATAGGCACAACTAAAAGTTTAGCATTTCGGATATTAATTTGAGTAAGAATCTCTCACCTTATTTTCTGTTATGAAATTGAAATTTAATTAATAATAGTACGGTAGTTTGTGTAATTTAAAGAATATTTATAATTAATTACAAGTCACTAATGGAGCCGAAACCGGTTATTTATTACTGTTTGTCATGTTTATCGAATTGATTGATTTTACAGTTCGAATGCATGATAATACACTAAAATTGGTATGATAATTCGATTGTATTTTATTTATACATGTATTGCTTGTTTTACGTGATTTATAGTTAATTGGAAAATTGAAAATTAAAGGTAAACAGAAAATTAGTTGATTAATGGATGAACGGTAGCCTTATTAGATATCCTCAAAGATGATGGACGGACCGGGTAAATAAAGAACCCTACCGTAAACGTTTTCTCATACTGGACGAAGTATCAAAGATTAATATTTTGACACTCATACCAGATGAGGTATGGGAGCGATCTGTTTCATTCTCATATCGGATGGGGTATTGAGATATGGTATTTTGGCGCTCATACCGGACGCGTAGTGGGGGGCATCCCTATGAACCCATATGGATAGCAGTAGGCTGATAAAAGATAAAGTTGTTATTGTCGACTCATTATATATGAGATTATGATTTTTTTTATGTTATTGACTCTGTAAGTTGATTTTGGAAATCTCACTACGGTAAGTATACGGTAAATAATTTATTTATGATAAACGAATTTACTGAAATTAAGAGCTCCATTAGTTGTTTTCATGATTTTTATCAACTTTACTTTCTATGTCGGTGAGTAGCGTGATATTCTTACTAGGCTAGTGTAACTCACTCTTTCATTAACCATTTCAGATCAAGAGAATCAAGATCCAGAGCGCGATCCACAAGAGAGTTGCGAGTAGTATGCCCAGTTGTTTATTTTCCATTATTTCTTTGATTTTTTGTTATTTCTGTATCCTTATTCCGTAATCTAAGTTATTGTGTAAGGAATGTAAACCCTAACTATTTTTTTCGCTTCCGCATTTAATTCATAATTAATTTGTCTTCAAGTTCCGGATCGTTACGACATGAGTTATTTAATTAATAAAATATTATGTAATACCCAAATACATATATGTATATATTATTTTTTATTTTAAATATATAAATTAATTTAAATATTTCATATCTCTATAAATAAATAATTATTCTGTTATAAACGATGCGTATTAATATATAATTTCGTTGAATATGTAATATTTATTGATTTCATTAATTAAAAACAGTATAAAAAGGCTTCCGTACTCACCAACATTTAGGATCGGGATCGTTACATATTATATATATTTTTATGAAAATAAAAATAAATGTCCCTTTTAATTATGGGATGAAGCAAGAGATAATTAGGGAAACGTGTGGAAGGTCAAAGTCCACATATTGGAGTGGGGATGCATTGAGTGCACGTGGGATTAAATTGATGCATGTATTGCGATTGATTTATTCATTGAAGGGGAGTTATTTCTTTCAAACTAAATTATTCCACCATCCAAAATCCGATCTAATAAAAATTTGGTGTTCATCAATCTTCCCCCTCCCAAATCCTCGATCCTCAAATTAGTTGTTACGTAATGTTTATGTCACACAAAAACGTAACACACTAATTGAGATTTTATTATTTCGTTTATCGTAATTTTATTAATATATTAGTACATTAAATCATCAGTTTCATTTAATCAAACATTATGTATCAGTCATTATCAATTTACAATATACCGATAAAATGACAAATTTTACGTTTGAATTCGTCAGTCTCGATTTTTTTTTTTTAATCGAAAAAGAGGATACGAGGCATAACCAATTTATTTTGGATGGGTTATTCTATTATATTCTTGTAATTATAATAAAATATAGTACAATTATGATTTTCAAAATTACATTAGCAATAAATTAAAAAATTTTAACACATCTAATAATTTTATTTATAATTTTAAAATTAAATTAGTCATAATCAAATAAAAAGTTGATAATTACATTCATAAAAAAGCAATTAATTAGTTAGAGAATTTGGTAAACAAGCTTTAACCACTTTTTTAAAAAATTAATTAAATAAGATGTGATACTTTTAGAAGTCTCTAACAATAATTAGAAAGTTGACCAACCTTTTAACCTCCCAAATCAGATTACCTATTCAATAAAATTATGCTCATTAATCTCTCACTTTGGGCATGTATATATATATATATATATATGTGTGTGTGTGTATAATAATTTTTTGTGCTATGGGTGTAAGTTTTCCCTTTGTTGAAATATATAAATTAATGTGATTATATTAATGTACTTTATTTATTTTTTTAATTTTTAAAATAAATTATATAAAAAAATATCTAATAAAAATAATAAAAAAGTTCACTAGTTGATATGAATAATATAGGCTAATTACTTATATTATTATAATTAATTTATATAATTTTTAACAAATAACAATATACTAAAATAATGATTAAATTTATTATATTCTATTTAAAAATTACAAATTTAAATTTTATTAAAACATAAAATTCGTTTCATTATATATGTACATATTATGAATCAGTAATGACCAACTTATAATATTTATATTATAAATTAATCGTACTCAATTTATAATATTTAATTTAATGAAATCGAATACTTAAATCGCGAATATATTTATAGATTTAAATATCGAATTAATTTTTTACCAAAATATATTACTTAATTGGTATTAAATATTCCAATGGGTTGAAATCATTATTACCCCCATCTTTACTTTCATATATTTTTGGACCACAATATTATATGCATGCCATTGGCCTGGAAACCAGTAAGCCTGGAAAATTGTGGTCACAAAAAACCTGCTGCACCTAATCAATGAAACCCCTTTAATTAATTTATTGATTAACTCTAATCCTTCCTAATCAACATTTTTAAAGGGTTATACATTAAAAAAAATAAAAAAATTATTGTATAAATTTTTTCCGTTCATATATAACTTTTATTTTTAAATTTTATCTTAATAAACTATTATCATTAAACAGATACCCGTACAATAGAAGATATATTTATGTCGGTATCAAATTTTAAAAATATTAACAGTGTGATAATCGTATAATTAATTTTGTTATTACTGATGATACGTTCTTTCTAGTATTGTAATTTTTATGTATTATTAAGTTAGATAACGATACTTAAAGGTGAGTTAAAAAAATAAAACACTGTTGGCATTGAAGATTTCTTTTTTCTTATTTATATTTATTTTACGACTGTTTGGAGATAGCGAAAATGAGAGAGAGAAAAAAAAAATAGTTGCAACACTAGTAGTAGTTTAAAATTTGATACTTACATAGATACTTTATATGACGAGTGAGTATTTATAGGACGACATTAAATATGTTATTAGCGATAAGAGTATAACTTGATAGAATTTAAAAGTTTGTATTATTTCTTTGAATAATATATGAGTTTTTTTTTATTATTTTATGTAGTATTCTCAATATCTTCTTATTAATTAACTATTGAGTTTAATATAAATTCTTAATTTTAAATGAAATAATATCATTATTAGATAAAAAAATTTAATAAAAAAAGCTTTTGATTTTAAATTAATTTAACTTAATTATTTTATATATATTTTTTATGTCATATATAAATTTATTTTTATTCATTAAAAAATTGGAGTTTATTTGATTTTGTGATTTCCTCATTTAAATGTAAAATACAAAAATTATAGAATTGAAGAATTAAGAGATTAGTGAATTTGATTTTATTATTAATTTATGCAAATTAAAATAATTAAGATATAAAAATATAATAAGATTAAAATTAAATGCAAAAATGTAGTAATATATATATATATATATTCGTTAATAATTAATTTTTTTGAAAATAAAAATGATGAAGAGTCTTGTGATGCATTAATGATGTTGGTTTCTGGGTACTTTTAAGACAAGTGCTGATCTACCTTTTCTCTCTGTCTTTCTCGCGGACTCTTCTTCCTCCCTCCGTGTTGACTCACTGAGTCAGACCACGAGAGAGAGAGAGAGAGAGAGAGAGAGAGAGAGAGAGAGAGAGAGAGAGAGAGAGAGAGAGAGAGGGGCTCCTACCGCACAGCTGCTAAAACGTACAGTTTATAGTAATGAAGCAAACGCATTAGCATCCTTGGCTTCTTCTTCAATTTCTCTCCCCTACGCACAGAAATACACTGTTTTATACATCTCATAGTTCCTTCTCCGCAAACAAAACCTTCGTTCTTCTTGTAATTCGGAGAATTGCAGAGGAGAGATTTCCGCGGTGCTGCAAATCAATAACAATGGCGACTCGGATCATTATCAGCAGCATTGCGTTCCTGTTTCATCTTCTTCTCGTAATTTTGTCTTCGACTACGGAGACTGTGTTCGCTTCGACGGTGCCGAAACAGCAATTGTTAGACAAAGTCTCGGCTCTTCCCGGTCAGCCGCCGGTGAGATTCTCGCAGTTCTCCGGCTACGTTACCGTCAACGAGAAACACGGCCGAGCTCTCTTCTACTGGTTGACTGAAGCCTCTGATCTTCCTCACAACAAACCTCTTCTTCTTTGGCTCAATGGAGGTTAGTTAGTTTGTTACTTAATTGCACACTCTTTAAGTTCACACAAAATCGCCACACACTTTTCTCACATCTTTTTAGAAAACGACGCCGTACCAAACTCCATTCTCTTTGTTCTCTGAAATTAATTGTTTTACAGTAATCTTCTCCGTGTTTTTTTAAATTATAAACGTAATTTTTTTAATACATTTTATGGAATTTATTCAGTGGGAATCAAGTAATTTCGTCTCGTTACAGTATTGTGGTTTGCGTAGGAGTAGAACTGCATTTACAGAGCTAGCAGATAGCCATTAATGCGTTGATGGGTTTCTTGGGCATTGGGTACTTCATCCTCTTCGTTTCGCTAACTCTCTCCGGAAATTTTTGAAAAAGGAACATGAATTTTTTTAAAAAATTTGTGTTTATGATTAATATATATATATATATATATATGTTAGTAAATATATTCTATACAAAAAAAGAATCATTAACCTGGATGAAAAAGTTTTCCAATCCGGCCGTTCAAGCTCTTCTTGCACGTGCCATAAAACGACATTTCTATACCATGCGCAACAATACCAAACAACCCCATTGTTTACTAAAATGCAAATGTTCAGGTCTTCGTCATCATCATAATCATCATCTGCAGAATGGATAAAGGAAAGTAAAAACGTCTGGTTGTTACGTAGTACCAGAGGAAAAAAAAAAAATAACCCACATGGGTTCTCGTGATCTTTCTCTGTCTCTATCTTTTTTAGGGTTTTTATTCCTTACAGGACTGACGTTTATTCCCTGTTTGGAACGATCCCATTAACTTAGAAAGCTGTTGGAGGCTTTTTGTGGTTTCATTTCTTTGTCACTTTCTTCCCAGAACTTGTTTGTATATAATGTGTTTTTTGAAACTAACAAGAGGCTGGCTGACTGGCTACCCACAAAAGTGAACCCACTTTTTCCCTCGCCCCAAACAGAAAAAAGGAAAAGAAAAAGTTAAACCAACTTTTTCAGGAAAAAAAACTATCCACATTTTGAAAAAAAAAAAAAAAAAATTAAAATTTCCCATATTGCCTCCACGAAGGATCCCCACATGGGCTCTGGTTCTCTCCTGTCTCTTTTACTTTATTTATTCTTTAGGGTTTTTTTACATGAAATTTCTTCTGTTAGTTGACTTTGAGAATGCAAAGAGAGAAAACCAGAAACTTTACATGGCTGGGTCGGTCATACATATATTGCATGCTCTGATAATTTTAGTCCTCTGAAGCACGCGCATTCAGATGGTGATAATGGCTGATATGTGTTAGACTCGTGAGGTTACTTAGTGGGAACAGTCGCTTGCTTTATGACCCAGAAATTTAGGAGCATTTACTAATATTATTTTTAAATAATTTATTAGGCTGCTTTGCTGCATAACAATGACAAACTTTAATTATTAATAATTGATGTATTAATTAACTTTAGTTCTATCATATACATTTATCATCACACTCATGGATTACCTTGTGTGTGCTTGTGTATTGAAGTATATAAACCGTGTGTGTATATATATATATATATATATATATATATGAAAACAGTAATACTGGTCACTGTCTTGTGTTATTAATAATGGCAGCTGACATCTCAGAATTAAAAAAAAAAAATACAGAGGAAGCTATCCTCCTCCTTTAATTTTAATACTGGGTTAGGTGTTAGATTGCGGATTAATATTCGAGAGGAAAGCGATGGTATACAGTAGTGATCTATATACTTTATTCATATATATATATATATATACACACACACGTATAGAGTACTGGGTAGGAGTCAGATTCATCCCTAAGGAGCTTCCGTATATATATATATTAACTATATAAACACTGTTTGATATATTCTGTTTAATATATACACCTAGCTAAATTTAGTGGAACTGCTCTAAGTGGTTTTAAGAAATAAATTATGGGAATTAAAATTTTAGTTAAGATTAATCCAGATTAACAGGTGATTAATTAGAAAAGAGGTATGACATTAATTTATGTAGGACTCGCAATTGATGAATCTTGCTTTTGAGGTGCCTAACTTCTGCAGTCCTGTTTCACAGTCATGTGCATGCCCCCACCTGCACAGTGCTAGTTGCAGAGCCAGAAAGCATAATTTAGTGGAAAATGAATTCCCCCCCCCCCCCCCCCCCACCTCTTTTCTTTTTTGTTTTTTAGATTTGGGTTTCTTAATTAAAAATTATTAGTAGTTTAATTAGCTAAATCCGGTTTAATCTCGGTGTGCAAGAAATTAAATTGATGAAATATCTTGAAAATGGAGCAGGACCAGGGTGTTCATCAGTTGCATACGGAGCATCTGAGGAAATTGGACCGTTTCGGATCAATCGAACCGGTTCGTCTCTTTATCTCAACAAGTATTCATGGAACGCAGGTAATTTTAATTAATTAACTAATTAATTAATTACTTAATTAATTTTATTTCATTTATTAAAAAAAAAAAAACAGCAAACAATTTTCTCTGTCTTGCAAATGGAATTTGAAATGATATGAAGGTTGAATCAAAATAACGTGAAATGACATTTTCGTAACATGGGCCATAGATTTCGTGGAGTTGCAATTATGAGCTTCCATCAGTTTTGTGTTTGAAGGAAGAACTTCACCTCTTGGCTATAAATTTATTGTCTTCTAACTAATTATTAATTAGATTACTTCATTAATTATTGCTAATTGTTTTCTTAATGATAAAAATTAAGTTAATAAATTATTGTTAATTTTCCCATGTTCTTACAGAAGCGAATCTTCTCTTCCTTGAATCACCAGCTGGGGTAGGATTCTCCTACACAAACACAAGCTCTGATCTTAAAGATACTGGGGATAATCGAACAGGTAGTAATTAAATTAATGTACTTTGATTAATGTCAATAATTACATTTTATTAATAAATTAATCTCATTAATTTATTAAATCCATTGATTACGACACAGCTGAGGACGCTCTAATATTCCTGATAAGATGGATGGCAAGATTCCCTCAGTATAAATACAGAGACTTCTATATTGCTGGTGAAAGTTATGCAGGTAAATTTTAATTATCTGATACATATATATATATATATAACTTTGTCATAATTATATATTGTAAAAAAATTAAACTAACTTAACCCACATCTTTAATTTCACAATTATAAATTATATTTTGGTCTAATTTGTTGAATAATAAATCATGAAATTAAAATTTTATTTTATTCAAATTTCAATTATATTTATGTTTATATCTTCATATCTTTATAGAAAATAAACATAATATGTTTGATTTTTTTAATATATATATATATATGTATGTATAATATGCTTTTGGCTGATGGGAAAATTAGATGGTTCATTATTTATTTCGGCAGGACATTATGTTCCCCAATTGGCAAAAAGAATCCATAACTACAACAAAGCCTATTCGCGTCCCATCATCAATCTCAAAGGCTTCATTGTAAGTATCAAAACAAAACAGTTCCTTAATTTTACATATTCTAATGAAAAAAAAAAAAAAAGTTATAGTTATACTTATATGTCTATATATGTGTGTATATATACACACAGGTAGGGAATGCCGTTACAGACAATCACTATGACAACATAGGCACTGTAACATTCTGGTGGACACACGCAATGATATCAGACAGAACTTACAAGTCCATACTTAAATACTGCAATTTCTCGGAAGAGGAAGGGCAGTCGGATAAATGCGATGAGGCTGTAAACTACGCAATAAACAATGAGTTTGGAGACATAGACCAGTATAGTATTTATACGGCAGCTTGTAAGGTGCCTCAGAAGCCTAATGTGTTGAGGCTCAAAAACACACTGCTGCGCAGAAGGGTGGTTTCTGGGTATGATCCCTGCACTGAGAATTATGCTGAGAAGTATTATAATCGTCCAGACGTACAGAAGGCTTTGCATGCTAATGTTACTGGGATTCCGTATAAGTGGACTGCTTGCAGGTAATTATTTATTGGAATAATTACTGTTTTACTTCAGGTTATGGGAGTATATATATGTATATTTTTTTACTTACTCTTTTTGTATTTAGATTTTGTTTTGGTTGAGTTTGATGGAAACTCTTGTTGATAAAATAATTGGGTTGATTTGGGCAGTGATGTTCTTATAAAAAACTGGAAAGATTCTGAAGATTCTATGTTGCCCACGTACAAGGAGCTGATTGCAGCTGGTTTAAGAATATGGGTTTTCAGGTAAGAGGGAAAAAAATCATAGAATCCCCTTTCTAACTCTTTTTTTTGTTTGTTTGTTATATTTTATATACTTATACATTCAATCTTAGTTTAAAGTTTAAACGTAATTTTTTATGTTTAAGCAAATTTTCTATTATAAATTTTCAAAATGAGATTTCTTATTGTATCTCTCTAAAAGGACAATACAAATTGAAAATTTTAATGTAAAAATCTGAGGTAAAAAAACTTTATTAAAAATTTTCTTTGAAAATGTAAATCCCACATAAGACAGAACTGTCACATATCAACTTGGTTTTTCCTAAAATTGAGTTCATTTTTACGGTTGTCTAAATAAATATGAATTTATAAATAAATTTTACCAAATTCTGAATTTTATACTGGACATAGACCGAGGATTGGAGATACATATTCAAAGAGAGGGTGGTTAAAATAATAATTGAATATATATCTTTATATAGTTAATTGAAATACTTGAACTACACTTCTTGATATTCTACCTAATCTCATTACTTCCCTGCAACAATGTAGTGGTGACACGGATTCAGTAGTCCCAGTGACTGCCACTAGGTTTTCTCTCAGCCATCTCAACCTCCCCATTAAAACCAAGTGGTATCCTTGGTACTCCGGCAATCAGGTAATAACAACGACGACTTGCTCATCTTCTTGTTTTTGGATCTCAAGATTACCAATACAAAACATGATCACCCCTGTGACCAGGTAGGAGGATGGACAGAGGTCTATGAGGGTCTGACTTTCGCAACAGTGAGGAGTGCTGGCCATGAGGTCCCGCTGCTCCAGCCGCAGCGAGCTTTCATTCTTTTCAGATCATTCTTAGCCGGTAAAGAACTTCCGAAATCCTGACTCAGTTGGTTATCTCCACAGTTAAAAGGAAGATAACACAAAGGAGCCGCGGAATGTTGTTGGGGGTGTCAAAGTGTGTAGAGCAATTCAATCAACAGGTTTAAGTAATAGAGATAAATAGCGCATGCATGATTCAGTCTAACTAGGAATTTGATTGTTAAAACAGACCATATTCCATTCGATTCTCAAAGGGAAAACTGGGAAGATCAAATTTTTCCAGATGGAAAACTGGATTCAGATTTGCAGTTACACCATTTCGTGATATCAATGCACGAACAAGAAAGATCTAAGATCTTTTCCAATGACAGAGCCTATTTCTTTCCCTCCCTGGGTTTGCTTTGGGGAAAGCTAAATGATTAACGGTCTGCTTGGAAGGGGAGAAACGAATGGTAAAGGAGAAAATAAGTTTTATGATACATACCCTTATCCAATCTTTCCCTCCAAGTGGATCCTAGAGGACTATCATGCAACTTGCGCAATCAGACCTTAAACCGATCTAAAGTCACTAACACCTTATGTTCTACTAGACTGTATGGTTCTTGGATAAAAGATGCTTATAAAAACCACCAAAGGGAAAGATGGAACAAAAACATCTCCAGCTCTCTCTCTAATCAATGCAACATGGCATTAAAAATCTTATTCAACAAGGGGAACTTGTTCTTTTCATCTTCCATCATTGAGACAGAAAGCTTCTTGTCTAGGATCGTACAAGAGTTCTCTCCGCATGCGTACTAGGTTCAATTTCCACAGCTCTATAATTGAATGCTATTGGATCATAGCACCCAATTTCAAATACCTTAACATCAGCACCTGCAGATAGTTTATGATATCAAATCTATCAACAATGATAAAAAAGTTACTAAAAATTTGAAACTCGAATATCTAGGAGTTCACCAATTCCTGCATGTGGCGCACAAAGGACTGACACTCGGTTGAAAAACTATTGATAGATGCTCTATTCCACCAACAAATAAACAAGTCTGTGACATGCACCTTCTTTCCCTCACTTTGCCATCAAATTCTGGGAGAATTGTAGCAATTAACGGGTAGTCAATCAATTAAAACACTCATGACTTCTATTTTGAGATAAGAAAAACAGGTTCTGAATACCTTTTTGAACTTGTAATTCAAATTAATAGTAAAACAAGTAAAGTAAAATCAATATGTAGTACAAATTGGCATTTGGCCTGCTTAATATACAAAATTGAAACTCATCTACCAATGCATGGAAAACAAAATTTTCCTTATTTTAATCCCTCACTAAGGCCTTGTGGCATGCCCAAGCTCTGAGCAAGATCGCTCATCCTTTCCTTCATGGCCTGGAAAAGCAAGACGTCTTAATAAAGATGAAACATGGCTTCATTTCTTTCTTTGAGGAGAAAAGACTTTGGAGATTCTTACCTGGACACTCTTCTGGTGCGCATCCTTGTATGCTTCGGTGACTAAAAGGGAAAGTTTCTGCATATAAACAAAAGTTTAGACAAAATTGTGCACCATACTAGCTCGCATTTGGTTTAGGAATATAAAAGGAATTAGTTTTTTAAACAGAACTTACGAGTCTCTTTTCAGTCAACATAGAATTCTGAAACCTATGGTTGAGACATTAGTTGCAATTTACATGCTCAAGAAGGGATAAATCCTCAGGGAAGACATACATTGGCCTCCATGAATAAAAACACAAATTGTTAATGCAAGATGCAAATTTCTTGTTTGGATCATGCATATTATCCTCTACATTTCCTTTTAGCTAAAATACACCCCTGTGCAGGGTCATCAAATAAGCAGAATGATGGAGGAACATTAGGGAAACAATTATACAAATTCGGAGTACAAAATTTGAACATCATTATTGCAGAACAACAAACTGAACGTTCAAATTTGAGGCAAATGCACCTGTTCCTAGGACATATTTTTACCAGTTACAGTAACATTAGGTACTTCGAGGATACAATTCTGCTTAAATAAGAAAATTTGTATTATGCCCTTGGATTGCATTGATTATACTACCCAACCTTGGAGTCAAAGAAAAATGCAAAAAAGAAAACTCTACACTCTACAGCATAAAAGCCTCAATTTTTCACAACAGAGGGAAGACTTCATGTAACAGCATTTATTAGTGCTACTAAGATTCTAAAAAAGATAGAAAAATCTCGCAATTGCATCTGTGTAAGCAAGAAACTGTATGCAGAACATCAAAGAATCAATTCAACTGTCCAGTTTAAAGAAAATAGGAAAAGGATCAGGCATATGCACTCACTTCGGCGCCTAATTCCATTGCTGCCTCAGTGATATCTGTCCGGACAGGTTGCTGGTTCCCTGACAAGGTTACCTGAAATATATAGTTTTGAAACTTATAAGGAAATTCAATAAATAGAGAACCTTATTTTTGTTTTATTTCTCTGTAAACAATAATAGTTTTTCTATAACCAGAAATAGGAGAAATTTTCGTTTTTATTGGATTATAAATCCCACAAAGAGATTTCTTTATATGAAGTTTGGCAAACCATTTATTCTACATCATGTATATGATCATCAGTACAAATTGGATGATGCTGTAGAAAATGTGACTGAAATGCCAGACAGACACAAGCTTTTTCCAAAATTACTTTTCTTTGGTATCAACTCTAACATAGAGTGGTAAAGTAATATGTATGAATGCTCCGTATTCCCACAATAAGATACTAGGATTGAGCTATATTTACTGCTTTGCCGTTACGATTTAATAAATAAAAGGCCAAGCCTTTGGCCCCCTCATCCCACATAGAAAAGATCTTGGGTTAGAAAGTAGATGCTCTTTGTCCTCATAATAAATTTTAGGGCTTAGGTGTCAAGTCCTACGAAAACCCTGTGTCCGGGTGAACTGCGAGCAAAGCACAATAAAAAACTCTCCATTCCTACTATCAGATGCATGTAGAAGCCAATCTGTGCAAGCTATCCAAGAAACAATTCCATTGCACATAGGTTGAGAAACAGAACAAGTAGGGGGACATGTCCATAGTGACTATGGCACATATGGACCAAAACTTGTACACACTCCATTCCTGTCCGTCTGATTAAAAAAAAAAAAACACTTGCAAATATTTTTCATATCTATATAACATATGCATTTCAAATTCTATGTTATTTCCATATTTTATTTTAAAGTTAAATTGTATGATAAAGTTTCGCTTGAGCTTAAAAGCAATTTGAGATTTTATATATTAATTAAAATTCTTGTATCACAGGGTAGGTAGCGGACTGAAGAACTTTCCCGCAGGGCAAAGGTTGGATTATCATTCAATGGCTGCCAGGATATGGGGCAATTATGGAGGTGAGTGGAGTAACCAAGCAGGTATAAGGAGAGGGTCACCCGCCCCATACCCCCCATTATCATCCTACACATGCCAAAGAAGACAAAAGCTTCTACAAAAATTATATTTTGTAAAGCCAGTTCATAATAAGATAATTTCAATGTTTTCAACTAGCAAACTGAGGAGCATCTAGGCATTAAAAAAATATTAAAACAATTTGATCATCCTAGTAGGGGAATGTCTACATTTCAAAAGGGAATAAATGGGAAAGAGGGCATGAGATGAGGAGAAAGATACCTTTACAAGCTCACCTTCACAATAACCATCAAATTCTGCTCTGAAATACAGAAGAAAGTGAATAACAACATCATTAAATCACACAAAAACAAGTTCAGATAATAAGGAATTAAATATATGGGCCATACGCAGCAAGCTCTTTCTGCACCCGTACTGCCTCGACTTGGACAACCATTTGTGCCTTCTTCACAGTTTCATACAAGTTTTGCATGTTGCCAAGGATTCCTGCCTAAATCAATTACAGGAAAAGAAACTTAAGTTTCAAATCAGACCAGGCTAGCTTGACTCAACATCCAGGGAGAAACATAAATAAGGTGAAGAATAGCATTATAAAATAAAATAAAACCAAGAATAATCATATATGCATGTAAAAGAAAGACAACGTTTATCGTATCATGAGTTTATCAGAAAGACAGCTAAATTTCTTATGAGAATTGCACATCTTCACCATCTAGATAGATGGGTACTTAATCGAAGAGTATGTTGTTTACCTTCGAAGGTGTGTCATCACTCTTCTCGTTATCCTTCTTTCCTCCAAATAATCCATACACACGGAGAGATCTATTATTGTTTCCAGAATTTTGCCGTTGACTCGGCCAAGACAAGTTCTGTTTACCAGCAAGATTCATATTTAAATTTGGCTTGCCTGAAAACATAAAAAAATAAGAAATAAATAAACAAAAAAGAAGCAATAACTCTTGTAACATCAAAAAATCACCCCTGACCCCCAACCACCCAAAAATAAAAGAAACATAAATGAGGCAGCCGACTGCACTATAAAAGCTGAATAGAAGTCCTGGTAAAAGTAAGAAAAAAATATGAATTGGGCGCTAGTCTAGCTCCCATCTTTTGCATATACCCAATTAAATCTAGGAAACATTAATCAAATTCTTTCTGAATTTAAAACCAAGAAACAATTTAACAACCAAAACCTTCATGAGTGCAAAATCTAGTAAAATAATTGTAAACAGAAACCAAAGAATTTTCTTCTCATTAAAATATCATAGACCCTTCAAGTTCCTTCTTTGCCATTCACATCCCATTTAAAATAACCGTGCCAATCATCAACCCCAAACGCAATCAAACAACAATTTCGAGACAGGAACATTATTTTTAAAAGGGCAAGTAATTAAGTGCTAAAAAAGTAACACTCTGGTTGGTTGCTCAGAGACTTATTGAGAAGAGAAAAGGAGAACTACTACAAGGCTAACATTTTTAGAACTGTTTAACAAATAGAAAACCTAACTTAGAGGAAAAAAAAAAACCAAACTCCATTAGCCCTGAGAAAAGAAGCAACAACTTGTTCCACATGAAAACTAACAGAAAAGAAAAAAGTAAATCAGGCAATTTCAAACATCGGGTCCTGGAATACTAAGTGGATGCTAGACTAGTTTAGTACACATTGTTCGTGGATGAAATCTAGAACATAACTTTTAGATTCTTTCTCAATTTATAACAAGCAAAGGTAAAAAATTCCACGACTTGTAAGTATCAAGAATACAAAGCAAAGTAATTGCAGACTAGAAAACTAGTCTCTTCTTACCAAAGCATCAGAAATAATTCAGTTTCCTTCTTTTTACACTGCCAATCCACATAGAAAGTACCCCTACACCTGTCACCAACTGATGCCAATGTCTAAACACAATCAAACTACAATTTCTATACTGCAACATAACTATCTTTCCTTCAGCACTTAAGGATCACTCCGTTATTAAAACGTCGAGCAACCAAGTACAAAACAAATAGTAAGAGCTCAGCTGAGAATCAATGAAGAAGTGTCTCCAAGGTCATATTTTTAGAGTTCTTTAGAACCAAATAACAAAATCCTACTTAAAACCCCCAACTCCATTAACCCTAAAAATTCTTACTCCAGCTAAATTCACCTCCCCATTTCTCCTTCCAGATTTTCACTCTTCTCAGTTCCAAACAGAGAAAACAGCCATTTACATCAAAATCGACCCCATTTATTTACATAGAGCCACATTAACATACAAAAATAGAGAAATACCGAGGGCAAGCTGCTTCCAGTCGTGTGAAATCTTAGCAGTGACCGCACTCGTCGATGCCATGGATCGCCTCCCACTCTTCTTCAACCTCGAAAGACAAATTTGGGATTGCCCTCCACTGATTTTTAAGCGAGATAATTTTCTTCACTTTTTTTTTTTTTTCCTCTTTCAGACAGAAGATAAAGAGGGATTTTTATTTGAAGCTGTTCGTATATTGTGGCTTTTTCTTTCAACCAATCATATGAATACACGTGGCACGACAATGCCGACTTCCTCAGCATTTTCACATGGGTTTGGGCTAAAGTGTTTTACCGTATGGGTCTTGATGGATAATACAATAGCCTTTTGGTTACTACAAGCTTTAAATGTCCTCAGTGTATTTCCAAAATATATATATATATATATACAAATTATATATATATATTATTACGTAATTAATTGGTAATAATTTTGATTAGTTAAATATTGTTAAGGTTATGTTTAGAATAAAATTATAAATATTCTATAATTTAATTATAATTCACATGTAATCTAACTAAGAAACATTGTAAATTACATTAAAATGACAATAAATTTAAAGGCCAAGTGTGTAAGTCAACGTAACTTGGTAGAGTAAACTAGCTTTTCGAGATGATTGTTTGAAATGGTTAAATAAAAGCTTTGTTTATTCATGCTCCTTCTTGATTATATTTATACATCGTATGACCACAAACCTTTACATTGAAAGGATTGATTGGTCGCTTCTCTTGGGTGCTAAAGGAAGAGACTTCTAATTAATTTATAATTGTAATTAATATGTTTTTAATATAATAAATATTAATTATGTACTATATAAAATTTGAAACTTAAATATTTATTTTAAATTAAAATTAGATAAAATTTCGTTATTAGAAATGATTAATATTAATAATTGATGATCGATCGTGAGAATTTCGACAACATATATATCTCAGAATCATGTATGCGCTTGTATAAGCTGCCCAAAATGTTTTACACTTGCATTAATATCGTGGCTCCTCTATGATAACAGTTAATTACTTCATCGAACTTTAGAAAAAAAAAAACAAATGTAATCTATATATATAATTTTATTATACTATATATATATATATATAGATTAAGCTCTAGAATTTTTGCAGTCAAAGTATATATATATTTTTTCTCCAGAGCTACTGTTTA
Organism: Carica papaya; assembly: GCF_054855325.1. NCBI lineage: Eukaryota > Viridiplantae > Streptophyta > Magnoliopsida > Brassicales > Caricaceae > Carica > Carica papaya. The sequence goes on along the minus strand of NC_142315.1, from coordinate 28,336,800 downwards.
TATAACTCCTGGGTGGGAAATATTGTTTACGTAATTAGCATCACTTAAATCAGAAACAAAAGCCCACCGTGTTGAATTGTCAATAGAATGAAGCTGAACGAGAAGATAAATACCACGAGAGAGGCATATGTAATTATAGTGTATATAAATATATATATATATATATGTAGGCTTTTTCCGATGGAAAGATTAGAGGGGAAAAGAAGTGAAAAGTACAATCCAACTTTTCTGTTTACCCCGTGGAATACAAAACTGAAAAGAAGAAACTTTTTTGCTCTTGCACTCAATTATCGGCTATCATGTCCTCAAATTCAAGAAGCCAACTTTTTTCTTCACTGCCAACAGTGTAGCCTCTCGAAAGAGAAATATAAATATATATATATATATGATAACAGTGACAGAGAGACAAAGGGCACCCATCTTTTATTCCACACTTCCACTTGTGAGAGTTTGTTAGGTAGCCATTTATTTCAAATTGCCAAGTTCACATCACCACTGCATATGAATCACAGCACTGCACCTGTCTGTGTTTAAAGACATGGTAGAGACCCTAAAAAGGGCATCACAGCAAAACCTCTCTGTAAAATGCAGTCAAACAATACTTTTCCCCCCCTCTCTCTCTAGACAAACATACTTATATGTGAGAGAGAGAGAGAGAGAGGAAGAATATAATGAAGAATAGAACATGTATTGTTGGATGCACAGTGTATTTTTTTTTTAATTGTTTAATTAGCAAAAGACATGGCCACCGACAAAATTTTCAGACGATGGACATTGTCTTCTCCTCAGCTTCATCCATCTGTGGAGAGGGCCTAACTGGTACGCCAATTTTGTTTTTGTTTTTGTTTTTTCATAAAAAAGAGTTTTCTTGTCAAGGTGGGTGGGTTTAGAACAGTTTCCAGCACTATATTAACAACACTTCATTAACGGTTAGTGAATTTACGAACATACCCTTTTTTCTCTTTTTGAAAATGGGTATTTCATGTTACTCAAATGGTTATTTGCAGAAACTGGGGAATCGGGTAGTTTTTTATTATTATTATTATTTCTACAGGACGATTAAATTGAAGTTTTGGTTTTCCGCCAAGTGGCTAGGAAGGTGGGGGTGGTGCCCGGAATCCAGAAGGTAGGTGGACTGGATGTGGATGGGATCTTTAAATTCCATGAAAGGATAAGGGAAGTATGCAGAATTACCATTCTACCCTTCATGGGGTATATATTACCAGATGTGAAGGGAAGCCAGAAATTTCTCATGTGATTCTTCCCCCCCGTATAAATGGATTGTCATTTCAAACCCAGATTGGATTTGGACTTCACTCTTACTTTGCACGAGTAGAATTGGAAAAGCAATTTGGTGTATGTAAAAAACAGAGAAAGGAAAGCATCACTGAGAAGAAAGTAGAAATGGATATTTTTGGAAATTCACAAGTAATAGATTTCTATGATGAGTATAGTAATAAATTAAAAATTAAAAAGCATATATATAAATATTATATATATCACTCTCTCTGTCCATCTTCTCACCACAATCCAAAGCCTAAAAATAAGGCAGTACCAACATCAACTGCAACAAACGCCAGCACCATCACCACCAACAACAACAGCAGCTACACATCAGAAAAAACAGCATCATCCCAATTTTTTTTTTCCCCTTTCTATCTGCTGCTTTGCTTTTTTATTCCCCTCAGCCCAAACCTTTTTCTCTCATACCTCATCAAAAAACCATCCCTTTCTCTCTCTAGAAAAAAACTCTTATCTTTCTCTCTCTAGAAACAGGCAAAGGAAAAAAATCATGCCAAAAACAAGGAAAGAAGAAAGATGGAAACAACTCCACGCAGACTCCCATCAAAAACAAAGAAGAGTCCACACTACACCCAACTCTCTCTCTCTCTCTCTCTCTCTCTCTCTCTCTCTCTTTCTTCAATGGCCCAGCTGGACCAAAATTTATGTAGAAGAAAAACAAAAAAGAAAGAATTGGAAAGATAGAGAGAGAGGAGATAGATGTCTTCAAATGTCCTCCAACCAAACCCACCTCACGAAAAAACTTCTTTCTTTCTATTTCTCTTTTCTCTTTCTCAACAGCACGAAATTAAAAACTCTCTTGCCAGAAATGCCCTTCTGCAACCCCCCAAAAAATCCCATCTTCATCACTGTCTCAACTATCAAAAGAAACATTTTTTTCACCGAATTATGTGGGCTTCTTTGGGGTTTCTTGGTCTTGGTCAGAGTTGCACAGAGAAAACAGGAAAGCGAGAACCTTCCCACCCTCCTCTATCTCTATCTCTCTCTCCCTCTTTCTTGCCTCTATCTCTCTCTAACCTCTTCTTTTATTTCTTTTATTCTTGCTTGCCCATATTTCTTCTTTCCTCTTTCTCATCGAGGGTTTTCTTTCTCTTTCCTCCCTTATTTCTCTGTAATTGTTTGTTTTTGGTTTTTGGATTGTTGTTCTTCCTCTTTCTCTCTGTGATCCAATGAAGATGAAAGGTGCCGTTGCTCCGATTGAGTCTTCTCTCTTCGCCGATGTTTATGTGGATCCGAGGACCCGGTTCAACAAGCATCAGAGTCTTGCGCAAGACTATAAAGAGTTGCAGAAGGTAGTTTTTCTTTCTCGGTTTTCATGATCTTTTAATTCTCTATCGTGGGTTGTTGCCAGATCTGGTGTTTTGTTTTATCTTCTTTGGCGGTTGTTTGGCTTGATATTATCTGGTTTATCTTGATCTGTGTTTAATCTGCTAGGATAAAAGGGTTCTGGATCTTATGTGGGGCGCTATGGATCTTATTATTTTGTTTTTTCTCTGTATTTTTTATCTTCTTTTTTCTTGAGGAAAAAATAGGAAAGAAGAAGTGAAATTTTGATTCTTATGTTTTTAATCAAATGATTCTCAGTTATATATGTACAAATATGCAGCTGTATTCAGCTCATGTCAGCAGAAGTTTTTGTTTAACTCATAATACAAACAAGAAAACGGAATCAATATTCATCCTTTAGTAATCTTTTTGGTGGTTTGATGGCCTTTCCTTTTGTGTTAGGATCCACGGGTTGTATTTTCCAAATCTACTTCCATCGTCCTAGTGATCTGTAATTGGATTTGTATGGTTTCTTCTATCTTCTATGCGATAAAGAGGTAAAAAAGGAGTTCACTTTTTGGTTATACGGACGTTCAGCTTTAATCTATGTCTCTAAGAAATCTCTGTATTTCATTTTCTTATCTTTTTTTTTTTTTCGCTTTGGGGGAGGGGGGAGGGGGAAAGGAGTGGGGTTAATGTCTGAATGCTTTTCATATATGGCTTGATTTTCACTTGCTCAGAAACAAATGAATTTATTTTCTTTATATTTGTTTTCCAGGAAACTGAGGCCATGAAAAAGAAGCTGCTGATCATGAAACAGAAAAAAATGACTCTGATTGCTGAAGTCAGGTACAGTTTTGTGGCCTCGTATCAATAGTTGGTTCACAAAGTTCCTACAATCTAATGTATACTAGAATTAACTTCCTCTATGCTTATTGCTTGCAGGTTTCTGAGAAGAAGATACAAATATCTCATACAGAATAAGTCTTCAAAGACTCCAAAAGCAAGAACTTTCATGCAACCGCAGAATTCAGATTTACGAAGTAAACAAATTATTAAGGAAATGAAGTACAATGGAAAGGAAGCTGGTTTGCCGCCTCCTGTTCCGCGTTTTGACTTGAACCAAAAGGGAAAAGTTCACGTCGGAAAGGATGCTACGCATGTGCGAACTTCTGCTCCAATTTTTGATTTAAACCAAAAGCATAGGATTTACAGCCACGGGAATGAGGCCTTGCGGAATTCCTTCATGATTCCTGACTTAAACTTAGCAGAAAGGGTTTATAACAACGGAAAGGAAACCACAATGCGAAGCATGACCCCAGTTTTTGACTTAAACCAGATTTCGGTACTCAATCAGTAAACTCTATAAGCTGTGAGCTTGGTTTTGTTTGCTGTGTAGTTTCCATGAGTTGATGTTTCACTTTGTTGCAGAGGGAGGAGGAGGAATTAGCGGCTTGTGGAGAGACAATGTTGGTGGAGGACTTGAAGAACAATTCAATCAGAAGCGGAAACGAGGAGCTGCTAAGTGACATGAAGTTATCAGTTTGTAGGAACATTGGAAATGGGTCAAACCGGGCAGGGAAGAGGAAGATTTCATGGCAAGATCAAGTGGCATTGAGAGTCTGAGTTTTTCTTCAAACTTGGAAGTGAAAAGATCATAATGCTATATAGTTCTGGTGGGGGTTAAAGCCCTTGCCTTGCCTTGCCTTGCCTTGTTATATGTAGGTCTCATTCTTTACTTTGCTTGATTTTTCTTTTTTTGTAAAGATAAAGAGGGATATATTTAGAGTTTATAGGTGATGGGGTGGAGGGTAAGACTCATGTATTGCTAATCTTTAGAAAGTAAGGTTGTTTACTTATGGTAAGTGTCTTTCTTGCTAATTAGCTGGATTAGGTTAGGAAGAAATTTGAAATTCCACAAGCTATTGTTAGATTGATACAGTATTTATTCCAATTTCCAGATGCAGTTCCTTTTGCATTCTTTTAAACATAAGTCAAATGAATTTTATTGGTGAAAATTATTTGAAAATCCTACATTGATTCTAATCACAAGAAAACATAAATTCTTTACAGAATAATAAACAAATAGTTATAAATGAAGTTTTATACTTTGTTTAAATAAGTTTTGGTGATGGTTAATTAATGTATAATAATGACAGTAATTAGATAACAATGATATAGGATGAAAATGATAAAAATTTTTTATGTTTGGATAATTGTATATTAATATATGTTAATGATATATTTTTGTTTGGATGATAAGATAATATAATTATATTCAGTTAAATTATTTATTTAAGATAATATAATTATATTTTCAGTTAAATTATTAATTTATCTTTATTTATGTAATAGTAAGTGTTATATAAAAAAAATATAATAAATAATAATAAAAATTTTAAATTATTTATCAATATAATTATATTTTTATTTAAATAAATAATTATTATAAATTAAATTTTTATATTTAATAAAATAACTAATAAATTATGATAATAAAAATAGAATTAAGTATATTATATAAGAGTATTAAAAAAAAATAACATGTCATTCACATATTACTATTGAAAATTAAAACAAACATGATTTTTTTACACCCGTAAAATACCATACATTAAAATTTTATCATTTATTACTATTCAAAGAGAGTGTTAATTTTAAATGCTTTATTTTAATTAAAATTATTTTGAGGTTTTTTTTTTATAATCTTATAAAAAACTTGTATTTAGTTAAAATAAGTGTAGTTTTCAAATAATTTTTTTTGTTTCAAAAAGGAATTTATTATTCCAAACAGCTTGTTTTTTGTTTTGGTTGCTACATGTAAAGTTTCTTCATTTTTATATACCCTGGCCGGCAGAGCGTAGAAGGAACTGGACATTTTTGTGGTGCAATTGAAAATGAAAAGATAAACTTTTTTTTTTTCTCTTTTGCAAAATCAAATAGATTATCTAATCAATCTAAGCTGAGGTTTAATAACTTTGTTCAAAATTTCCTTTCCCAATAAAAGTGGAATTTCCTATTTTAAGATCACAGTTGGATAATTAACTAAAAAAATCTATTTTATGAAAAGAATAGATAAGATCAAAATTGAATTCATATCTTAAAAATCAAAGCTGAATTTTTTAATGTAAAAAATAATTTATGAAATGAGAATGTATGGACTTATTCAGCAAAAACCCTTTTGTTATTCTCTGAGGCAAAGGAAGAAACTGCAGTAGGTAAAATAGAGAAATGGCATCTACCCTAACAAGAAGATAATGTTCTCTTTTTGTACTCTTTCCTCTTTTTTACGTGTGGGATTGTTGGGGGATGTCGATTTCAGTGCAGTGCAGAGAAAAAGGTTAGAAGCCTGATAAAGCTTCATGGGTAATCAGGTTTTTACTATAGCGTCTAAAGATCACTGTGTCTAATATTCTATGTTTTATTGTAAGTTAATAAAACTTGTGTACAGTAATTGATAATATATGAATTTACTAAAATATTAAAAGTCACCTCCCAACATCATAAAGGACTTATATACTCAATTGTGAAAAAAAAAAAAAAAAAACTTACAAAAAGTTAAAATTTTCATAAGAAGTCAAGTTTTCATTGCCATTATTATATCTAAACTTTCATCATATACCAGAAACCAAAGTTGAAAGAGACATTACCAGGTGAACCACCCTTGGCCAAAGCATCATATAAGCCATCGAGATGGGAACATCACGCATGATGAGCTCTTTCAGTTAACTTGAGAATTGAGAGAATATCCACTTTGATGATGAAATGGCAACTTGCACGAAAACATCAAATATTAAAATCGTTCTCGTAATGGGTAAGACTAACAAAGAGGCAAAAGTTACATGTTTTGAGCTTGAAATATTAAGTATGAGCAGTAACTAACTTTTAACTGGCTAATTTTAATATTTTTTAATAGTGAGTGCTAATTTTTTTACCAGTAAATTTTAGTATTAAAATTAATAATTTCTAAAACAATTAAAAATTAATTACAGTTAGCAAGTATGTTCTATTCACACTCATAGAAAGACTACTTATGCCTAATAAATCTTACATATAGTGGAGAAGTCTATATTTAACAGGCATGGTACTCAAAGACATTTATACAAGGCATGTAAATCAGTATATACGAGACAAACTGTTATTCTTATTACCTACAAGAGAGATGATGGTATAGCCATTTTCATCATTTTTTATTCTAATTCAACTAGGAGGAGAACCTCATCATATGTTAAATTTTCCAATTAAAATCTTATGTCTGATTAAATCTCTAACAGAAGAAACGTCAATCTAGGCCTGGAGTTGTTGCTCGGTACCTCTAGTGAGACTGTATAGTTAAAATTTACCTGCGGATATCGATTGATCCACATCCAACCACAATATCTGTTGTTTTCTGATTTTCTTCTTTGCCTGGCTGATACTTAGGATGTGCTGTCGATGGCAGTGTTAGTCTTGATAGCTACGCTGTTTAAGCTAAGCTCCCGAAGCAAAGCTGCATGCTTTTTCCCCATTTTATGATCCTCCATCACCACTTCAGAGTATGCTCCAACAAAACACAAGTCGCACCAATACTTAAACTTCTTTCGAGATTTTGGTGTTTTTCCCCCTGCTCTTTCTGCTGCTGCCTTGCCTTTCTTCTCATTCCTTGCTTGTTTCTCTGATGGCAGCTCATCATTCTTGTTCTTTGAATCTTCTCCTTCCTTTTGTTTGGAGCCTTTCCCAGTTTTATCAATTTGAAGCCATATCTCTTCTATTTTTGTCTTCAACTTTGTTTCAGCGTTGCCTGTTGAGTCTGTATACTCAGAAACCTGAGTTCTCTTTGGCGACGACTCACCATTCGAGTTCTCCACCTTCAAAGCTCGCAATCCTGCTTCCTTGGCTTTGTGTTTCTTACCTCGGAGGTGCTCATTCAAGGTTTGCTCGCTTGTGACACTAACCTGACAGAGGGCACAACTCCATTCTTTCTTGGGATTCTTCTTCGGTACAAGCAAAGGGAGGTCGTCAGCACCAACAGCGAGCAGTGTCTCAGCTTTCCGCTTTGCTCCAGTATGATTAGGATTGGGCCTAGCCTGCACTAATAATACTCAGAACACAATATACACAACCAGAGAAGCAAAACATTGATGTACAGGGGAAAGGTAAAAGTCAGAACTTCCTATATTAACTGCACTCTCCACCGTACTAAAAGAATCAACATTTTCTTCTGCTTCTAGTTTTTTGGAAAATCCACCATCTATCGTCAATAGTTTGAAAAGTGTGATGGACCATGACCCATTTCGTGCTAGTTTAGGAAATCTAGACTCATCAGCTAGTTCAATGTAGATTTCCTAGTTGATCTCAAAAAAACCAAAACATGTCCTAATGAAATCGTTCCAGTTCTACTAATGCAACTGAATGGAACTCTCAACAAACTATATATAATTGAACCCAATAAGAAAAATTAGTTATGACCAGTATTTCTTATTACGTCAACCATAGCACCTGCATGATTCTATCTTTCTTATTATGTCAACCATAACATCTGCACAGCGTCATAACATGATTTCTCAAAACTTCAAATCCAGATTATATTCCTCTCTTCATAACAATCAGAACAGAAAATAAAGGAAATGCAGGAAAATAACTAACAGTAGCATAGGTGGATTACAAAAGAAACAGAAAATATTCTTCTATTCTAACTAATCAAGTTATTAGCCATCGTAACGTATCGTCAGAGCAAGATCATGTTTGACCATAGAAATCCACCCCCCAACCAACCGACATAAAAAAACTTTTTTATCTTCTTCAGTGGAATACCAAGGATAAGTATTTGCCAATTCACTAGCTTTAGGAGTATGTTTGGGTTTGTGCATTCATACACCTACATCTGCGCATGTAGGTATTTCTAGATTTTCACCACCTCAATCAGATTAGATCACATGGCTTGGCAAAAGGAAGCAAAAACAATGATGGCTAAGGGATCCATGAAATATTGTCCCCATGACTACTAGATGGCCCTTTAAGGACTGGCTTTTGATATGCTGGCCCACAATTAGAAAGATTGAGACGCAAAATTTAGAAAGCCAGGGCACATGGCATGTCAATAAGAACTCCCAAAAGCAAAACAGATAGCAATGTCGTTAACTAGTCATTAACAGTTAGAACCTAAGAGGTATACTTCTCTAAACGACTAAATATATCTTTATCACAAAACAGGAGTTTTCACTTCACCCTCAGAAAAAAATAAAAAAAGAAAGATCCAACAGGCAAACAGCCATCAATTCCAGCTTGAGAAACCACAAAGTGGAAGTTGGAGGGGGAGTACAGGAGTGACTGGATGCCTTGCCCCCACAACTTCCTTTCTCCAACCTCCTGCTGGAAAGTGGATGATATTACATCAAATCTAGAATAATTAACTTTTAGGAAAGATGGATGAGTTAGGTCTTGAATCTCTTTATCTTTTAGCTTGAAATTACCAGTATCTCATCATGTTTCTTTTCACTTTCAGATTCTTAAAGCTTACATAGTTCAAATTGTCCATCTTTATGATGTTGGATGTTGATTTCATTTTTAATCCTGAAACTTTGTTTCATAAAATTTTTAATCTTGAAATTTGTTTCATAGAATTTTGAAACTAACTTTATAGTGGGGTCTTTGTTGATAAAGTTCATCAATGAAATCTAATTAAAAATCCACATGCATAAGGTTATTAAATTTCTGCTTTTTAATTACTTTTTGCTTGTTTCTTTACTAGTCTTATTGTCTTAATCATGCTTTCAAACAAGGCTTCAAGCTTAAATGGTCACAATTGGGAATTCTAGTATCGGTGAAATTTGATATCAGCAGATATTTTTATTTACCAAAACTTTACATTTTGTTTATATAACTCTATTTAGGCAATCTTAAATTTTCTGAGAAAATTAAGAATCCTCAAATACTTTATCACATGACACAGAGAAATACAATCATACAAATGAATCACACAGTAACCTCATGAAATGTCATTAATGAAACGGATCAAGCAAGAGGTTCATATAAAACTCCCCTCCCTAACATGTAAGAGTCTGTTTCCAATAGTAGTGTGTTTCCAAGAGCTAATTAAGCATTTGATTAAAGTAATTAAAGAAAGGATATCTTCAGGCAACAAACTAAAAAAACTTCCAAATTTATATCCAGCTCTATCATTCATGTGTTTATCCTACAAAGGAAAATAAGCAATACCTAAAACACAGAGAAAACCTGTCATTTTGATTTCAACTTTATTTTCAGATATCTACATCAGGAGAGGAACCTCCCTTCCCTCCCTAAATAAGAGTACAAGAGAAGAGGCAACTGAACCTCAGGTGAGGGTGAAGCCTTATTAAAACTGGAAGTGTTCATCATCCACTCTAAGTTACATTGTCATCCCCTTTGTTCAAAGGACCATAGTGTTATGTGTTTAATAGTTTAGAGTCTCTTGGCTACATTCCGAACACAGGGGACAAACATACAATATATAGAGACTAAAAATTATATTAACCCTAAAATTTCATTTACACCAGTTAAAATTGTCCACTTTTATTCAGGAGTGAATGAAAAACTGAATTAGGCTGTATTTAATACATATAACTAGTTTCTAGTTTTCAGTGCCCAAGTATGTTTATACTTAAAACGTATGGACGATAATTAAGAATGAAAACAATGTTTAGAAATTAAAAGTAGAAACACAACATATGCTTCAAAATAATTATAAAAAGAATTATACTTAAGATCAATACCTACTTTGGAGGATAAGAAGCTCTTAAAATGGAAACTTTTTAGCGAGAGAAAATATTTTTATAATTACAAAGATATCACGGTATTTTCAAATAATTTAGGCCATTTAGAAAAAAAAAAATGGTTTTACTTAAATCTGGTTAGGATCTAGAAACATTTGATTTCATCTCTATTATTTCGATACTTTTTCTTTAATGCTAGGGTTTTATTTCCTGTTTATCTCATCTGTGTTCTTTTCTCTGTTTCATTTTGTTCTTTTTTAATTGTCTGCCTCATATATCTCTCTCCCTATATTCCTTCTATTTTTTCACCAAAATTTCCTCTAATTCTGTACGAGCTTCAATAAGTCAACTTCAAACCATGTATTCATGTATAATCATGTATATCTAGAGGAAAGAAAATTAAAAACTGTTTTCATATACCAAACAAAACCTTAGATTCTTCAAAAGAGCATAAAAACAGTCAAAAGAGTCCAAACAAATATATTTAGTAGACTTTGCATGCATTCGTGTTTAAAGATACTCCTAGTTTCTCAGATCTGATGCATGGCCAATTTGTTTTTATGCTCATGTATATGTGACATGTGGCATTTTCTAACTGACAAAACCAGAAAACAAATGCCATGAAGAGAAACATTAGGAAACTGCACGGACTGTTGCATAACCACTTATAAAGGACACAATTCACCAAGGGACCACCAGTCAAGTTATGAAAATTTCTAGGAGATGTTCACCTTCGACGTCAGGGATTTATTCATCAGCAATCCAACCCAACGAGAACAATCATAGATGAACGAGACTGAGGGGATTAAAAAAGTAAGGAAAACAAATTCTAATCCCGGTACATACGGTGAACACGTATTGTTTCTTTATGATTTCAAAAAATCCCGAACAGAAAGGATGAAAGTGAAACATTAAAATGAACAGGGTTACGGAAACCCTTTCTATCATTGTCTACCTACATGGAAGGAACTACGAAGTCATTCATCCACTAGTTGTCGAAAAGCACCAAGTGCGACTAGAGATTTAAAAGAGAGAAAATGAGAGCGCTAACCAGCATAATCAATTTATCCTTGCTAGACGCCGGAGGAGGCTTGACCTCAGCTGAGTCAGTCCCTGTGGCCTCTGACAACCGCACCATCGGCGACGGAAACAACATATCAAAACCGGCCGTACGCCTGGCTGTACGAGAAGCCATCCACTCGTCGAGACAGCCATTCTCGTACGGATACCCTGATGGGAGCCAGGGGTTGAAGAGCATTGTCCGCCTATCCTCGAAAGACAGCCTCATCTCAGCGGCTCTCCGAATTGACATCTCTCTCTCCATCGCCATCTCTCTCCTCACCTCTGCCTCCAGCAATCGTCGCCGCGCGACTTCTTCCGCGATGATCTCCTCGCGGATTCGCTCTTTCTCCATCTCCCGTTTCACTTCTTCCCGATGCTGAAACACCGTAGGATTTTCCATTAGGTCGAGTTTTCTCGGAATATTGCTCGGCAATCCATCTGCAACAAAGCGTTCAAATCAGATATTTCGGTTCATTGAGATGAGCACATTCTGTTCCATTGGTGGAAAAAAAGCAGCGCAATGCTTAGAAAGCAAAATTCCGCTCTTCTTTTATTTCACTTCACTTTTCTCAGCAAACAAACAAACAGATAAAAGAAAATTCCGGAATAAAAACTTACGGACCTTGCACTGCTTGTTCGCCGAAGTAACTGAAGCCAATTGGAGCCGCGATATTCGACCGCCTTCTATCATCGACGGCTCGGAACTTGAATTCCATCTAAGCAAAGTACCGAACCAATAGAACAGTGCAGATTACGGAGAGAAATCAGTAATCAAGTAACCTCTGAGAGCACAACGAACGGTGGGACTGTAGAGAGGGAAAAAGAGAAGCTGTCTTTTTGAAAACGCGGGGACCTTTTGGTTTTCTGGCGTTTTATAGTAGTGTGGGAGTCAATTCGGATAAGACAGTTTCAACCTTATTTATTATATGTGGGACTTTTTTTATTTTTATTTTTTTTGTAAAAAAAGGAATCGAACCTCTAACCGACTGTTTTTTTGAATTTTTCAATTTTTAAAATTTGTATTTTTTACATAATTTTTTTCTTTTTCAATTTATATTTTTTATAATTTGCATAATTTGAACAAAAATAAAATTAATAACTATATTAATGATATTTTTAGTTGAGTGTTTGAACTTATAATAGAGATTTTTTAAATTTATATTATAAAATAAACGTAACAAAGTTAGATAATTTTTAAATTATTAATAATAGAATAATAATTACGTATGGTATGTAACTATAATTTTTTTTAAATGCATGATAATAATAAGATTTAAATTTAAATTATTAACTTTATAATATTAATGTTAAATTATATAAAATAAATTAATAATAAATTTAAATTATAAATTATCATAAAATAAATTAGTTCATTTTACCTTATAATTTTAGAAAATTTTTACACATTATATCGTAGTTAAGATATCATAAATATTTGATTATGATATTAAAAATCTCTAATAGTATTATTTGTAATGGCTATTTAATTTTAAATACTTTATTATTTATTGAATTATTTAATTTTATAGTGTCCTGTAATTATTTTTAATAAAATAAATAGTGACTACATAACACCAAAAAATACACATTTCAAACGTATTTTCTAAATGTATAAATATTTTAATAGAAATTAAAAATTTTTGAAAAAATATTTTCCATTTTTTGTTAGAATTTTTCCAATTTTGTATAAATTTTTATGTAAAACTAATTTCTATTATATTTTAATAGAAATTAAAATTATATATTTTTTATCACCATAAATTTTGATTGGTAATGAGTTATATGAAAATTTTGAGTGTATTAAAACATAGCGAAAGTTATAATTACACACGTTATTACTTGTTTGATCATTGCTTATTAAAAGTGTATTGTAATAAGGACATTATATTATCGGAATTAAATATTGTTAATAAATTTCAATGCATTCTTTTTAATTTGACTTAATTTTAATTTTTATAATAATTTACTGTTATTTATTTTTTTAAAATAAAAATTTATATAATAATGCACATTAACTTCATTAGTAAATATATGCCGTAGATGTAGACTAAATACGTACTGCATTATAATTTGATTAATATATATGTCAAGTGTCATATTTTTAATGACGTGACATTTAATATGACGATTTTTTAAAATATAAAATTTATAAATTGATTTAAAAAATCTATATATGCAACTTGAGTCTATCAAATCATCACTATTAATTGTTCTACTATCATTCTATTGGTGCCGCTCATCTACTCTCCAACTCATTTAATCCAACTTTGACGACCTATCACTCTCCTTTCCATCTCTTTTTTTTTTTATTATATAATAACAGATGCTACGAGCTCTTAGTGATAAAGAAGTTGGAAGAAATTGTCTTTAGACTCCTTGTACAGAAGTCCAAACCTAGTTAAATTGGTCAATTATCTGACTAAAAATCAGTTCATTTCTCTCACAACCACTTAGAGTTACCATTTTTATCCTTATTCGTTAAAAATATGGTTAGTCAATTAACCTAAAATTAAAAACAAATTTGAGTTTACATACATGGTAGCTATTAATGGTGAAGATTTAACCGGAAGGACAAGGGGTTAGATGAGTGGTGGCAATGAGATGATAAAGGAGTTAGTAGTGACGATGAAATGATGTGAATATCTCATCGAACATGTAACATATGATGTGAATATTGATCCATCTGTAATACCCAAGTTTAATTTAATGTAATCAAATTAATTTAAATGTAATTTTTTTAAATTTTTTAAATTTTAATTTAGTGTAAAAATAAAATAATTTTGATTGAGGATGAAATTAAAAAAAAATTTAAAAAAATGAGTGAAAATTTGGGTCTTGATGAACAGGGATCAAAATGTAGTTTAAAAAACTTGTGTCACGTAGGATGCCCAGTCAGCCACCCCGATGAATCAAGACGTGCCACGTGGCAATGGGCGCTAACGCAGTGCCACGCAGGCGATCTGCGTGTCTGTGATCGAACGGCTCAGATCCCTTCCTGCACTCACGAATGGCCCGGATACGTTCTCTCCCCAAACGCGATCAGACGGTTCAAATTAGATCGCGATAAACGGTCAAGATTAGATCGCGATGAACGATCCAGATTCACTTCCTATTTAATTGCGATCAGACAGTTCAGATCAAACGGGATAGATGACCCAGATTAAAAGGGAACGAGTATAAATAACCCTCTTCACAACAAATCTTAACCCTAGCCACCAGTTGCCCTCGCCGGAGAAGAAGACCTAGCCGTCAGGAAGGAGAATCGTCGCCACCCGCTGTTGCGTTGGAGCTACTTCCAACCACCAAAAGAGGTAAAAAAAAAATTTTTGCTCGGAATTCAATTTTAAACACTCCCATGGCCAAATCAGAGCAAAAGAATCCGCTGATTGGTCGGAAACCATGGACAAATTCTGGCAGCGTCGCCGTAGGAAATTTCACAAAACGCCTCCGATGAGGCCTTTCCCGATTCTTTTTCGGCGAAATTTTTCTACCATTGTGATCACCGTTTCTTTCTCTATAGGTTGACCGGAGCAAAACACCCAACCACAACGTGAACCGAAGGAGCCACCACACCGGAGAGCTCCGCCGCTGGTGGGTTTCACTTTTTTGTATTTTTTTGGCCAACCGAGGCCCCTTAACGTATTTTCTCATAAGGATTGATGCAAAATCAGCTAAAAACAGCCAACCCGAAGAGAACCGCTGTCGCCGGAGCATGATGGAGCTGTCGTGCCAGAATTTCATAATTGGCTAAAATGGGCCCTAAGACTGATTTTAGATTTTTTTGGGACATTTGTAGGTACTTATAGCGTATTTTAATTTCCGAATAAAAATTTAGGGAATCCGGGAACCGCCAGTAGGTGCAGTCAACAATTTAACCTTTCGAATATCAAATTGAGTAAGAATCTCTCACCCTATTTTCGGTTATAGAATTAAAGTCTAATTAACAATAAATACGGTATTTTGTTACAATTTAGAAAATGTTCATAATTAATTTCGGATTACTAACGGATTATCTATTGCTGATTTTGTTGGGTTATTGTAACACCCAAAATATTTGTTTATAGTATTTTTATTTTTATTAAATTTTTTTTTTGTATTTGAATTTTTTAGATTTTTATTTAAATTAAATTAATTTAATAAAAATAATAATAATAATAATAATAAAATTAGGTAAAAATATTATCTGGATTTAATTGAAATTGATTTTGGGAAAAAGATGTGAAAATTTGGATTCTATGAGTGTTTTTGAAAAGAAAATCAGAAACGGAGGTTAAAACGCAATTTAGAAAAGTTGTACCACGTCAGCAGCCACGTCAGCAGCCCGGTCAGCAGCCCCGGCCAACCAGGACACGCTGCGTGGCAAGAAAATGCTGACAAGGGACAGACCACGTGCGCGCGATCGGACGGCCCAAATCCGTTCCCGCGCGCACGGACGACCCAGATCAAACGTGCGCACGGACGGCCCAGATTCACGCGTACGGACGACCCAGATTCAATCAGGCACGATCGGCCCAGATTGCATTGCAATGGACGGTCCAGATTTAATCTCAATTAAATCATGATCGGACGGTCCAGATTTAATCTTGATGGACGGTTGAGATTAAAAGGCAAAAGGTATAAATAACCTCACCCACACCTGACCACAAAACCCTAGCGCCAGTGCCTCGCCGGAGAAGAAGAACCAGACGCTGGAGGAGCCGGCCGCCGCCACCCGCTGCTGCATCGGAGAAGTTTCCGACCGCCAATTGAGGTAAATTTTCTCCCCCTGTCTCGTTTTTCGATGCTGAATCCGCCTATGGCCAAACCGGAGCCAAACCACCAGCCAAACGGCCGGAAAACCTCGCCGAAGTCCGGCAGCGCCGCCGCGACTCCCCTCTATTTTTGCCTCCGATGAGGCCCTTCCCGGCCTCCGTTCGATGTAAATTTTATACCACTGTGATCACCGTTCTTTTCTCTACTGGTTAATCGGAGACAAATATCAAAATGCGACTCACGCCGGAGGAGCCGCCGCACCCGAGAGCACTGCTGCCGGTAAGTCTCAGTTTTTCGTAATTTTTTAGCCCACCGAGGGCCCTAGGGTTGTTTTATCGCAGGGACCGATGCAAGTTTGGCCGAATTCGGACGAAAACGGCCAACCCGAGGTGGATCACCACCGCAGGCGACGACGGCGTCGCCGGAGCACGGCGGAGCCACCGTACCGGAATTTTGATATTGGATGAAAGGGGCCCTAGGTCTGATTTTGGATTTTTTGGGACACGTGCAGGTACTGGTAGTACGTTTCAGTTTTCTACAAAAAATTCAGAGAAATTAGGGACAGCCCGTAGGTGCACTGTAGAGTCGATTTCAGACCCCGAAATAAGTAAAGATCTCTCACCCTACCTCCTATCACGGTATTAAAGCTTAATAAATAATTAAACGGTATTTTGTGACTTTATAG